>NC_088878.1:19697851-19820351 GCF_032884065.1 Artemia franciscana
CATATTATTTATATATTACTTTTGATTACGTCAGGAATAGTTCATACACAAGGTAGGCCTATGGGGAACAATTGCAACTTTAGCTATCCAACCTTAAACAGTATCATAAAAGTTTATACAGGAAGATTTATGGTAAATAATCCTGAAGATCCAATGAAAACCTAACAGCTCGGATAATAGCTCGGATTAGCAAGCCGAATAGCACGAAGCAGCTCAGATTTTCCGAATTCTGGTCATGTAGGTCTGATCAAAAATATAAACTACTAAATAATGCGCTTCTCTGGGTCGTAACAGAGGCGCACAAGGCTCTAGGAAAGGAGTCAATTATGTGTTCTTTTTTGTAAAGACGACCCAACAGTTGGTATGAAGAAAAAGAAAAAATATTAGGGTATTAGGCTACATATTACGTTGACAATATATTTTTCTTTTTAGATGCTCTTCGGTTTTGAAGTAAATAGACATATGTAAGTTGCATGTTAAACTGAAATTTAGGTATTCAAAGTTAAACTGAACCTCAAATTTTGACTTGTGGGGAGAGTCAGAGGTAAATCAAATAAATTATTCATCCAAGTTATCAAAACGGTATATATGCAACATCTCAGGAACAACAGATTGGGAAACAGCTGAAACTTTAGGAGTGATCGGGAAAAGGAGGAAACAGGACCTCATAATTTATGTTTAGAGTGAGAATAAACTTGTGCAGAATAAACTTGAAACAAAAAAAAATCCCCCAAAAATGGGGTCAAAACTTTTTCTTCGATCAGCTAGGATTCGTAACACGTCATTTCGGCCCATTAACTGACTTGGTATGCTTTTAATCACCCCGAACAAAAACTAAAATATTTGGGACTTACAGAAACGCTTTATACTACGTCTCTTCGATAAGCTTTAAAATGGCATTTGTAAGTTTCTCAGCCAAAAAACCAATTTGAAACCGAGTTTAGCTACCTCAGATTATCAAACAGTTCGTGGTAACGAACTGTAGTAAGGAGCGACCCGGCTCAATAGCAACCAAAACTCTAAAAAATAGGGTTTTTATATCAATAGCTACATCAAAAGAATCGCATTTTAATGCTGATTTTAAATATATAAGTTTAATCAAGCATAGTCTTACCCATCAAAAGTTACGAGCCTGAGAAAATTTACCTTATTTTAAAAAATAGGGGGAAACAACCCCAAAAAGTCATAGAATCTTAACGAAAATCACACCATCAGATTCAGCGTGTCAGAGAATCCTATTGTAGAAGTTTCAAGCTCCTATCTACAAAAATGTGGAATTTCGTATTTTTTGCCAGAAGACAAATCACGGGTGCGTGTTTATTTGTTGTTTTTTTTCCCAGGGGTCATCGTATCGACCAAGTGGCCTAGAATGTCGCAATAGGGCTCACTATAACGGAAATGAAAAGTTCTAGTGCCCTTTTTAAGTGACCAAAAAATTGGAGGGCACCTAGGCCCCCTCCCACGTTCGTTTTTTCTCCAAAGTCAACGGATCAAAATTTTGAGACAGCCATTTTGTTCCGCATGGTCAAAAACCATAATAACCATGTCTTTGGGAATGACTTACTCCCCCACAGTCCCTGGGGGAGGGGCTGCAAGTTACAAACTTCGGCCAGTGTTTACATATAATAATGGTTACTGGGAAGTGTACAGCGTTTTCAGGGGATTTTTTTTTGGTTTTGAGGGTGGGGTTGAGGGGAGGGAGCTATGTGGGAGGATCTTTCCTTGGAGAAATATGTCATGGGGGAACAGAAATTCAATGAAAAGGGCGCAGGATTTTCTAAAATTACTATAAAAAAAACAATGAAAAAATAAACATGGAAAAGTTTTTTTTTCAATTGAAAGTAAGGAGTAGCAATGAAATTTAAAACGAACAGAGATTATTACGCATATGAGGGGTTCTAAAAATTCTTTAGCATAAAGAGCGAGGTATTTAGGAGGAGATAAATACCTCGCTCTTTATGCTATAGCATTTTTAGTAATTTCAACTATTTATTTTACGGTCTTTCGGATTCAGGGGTCATTCTTAAAGAATTGGGACAAAACTTACGATTTAGTGCAAAGAGCGAGGTATTAACAAGGGTAAAAACCCCCTCATATACATAATAAAAATTTAAGAATATAAAAGCTTGGTTACGTAATCTAATTCTTAAGTTACGTATATTTTTTTACTAATAAAAACATTCGTTAAAAATTAAAATTTATAGTTGCCTTTTTATGTAACCGAAAAATTGCAGGGCAACTAGGCTTTCCCCATCCCTTATTTCTCAAAATCGTCTGATCAAAACTAAGAGAAAGCCATTTAGCCAAAAAAGGAATTAATATGCAAATCTCATTTTAATAATTTATATGTGGAGAGCCAAAATCAAACATGCATTAATTCAAAAACGTTCAGGAATTACATAAAAAAAACTAGTTTTTTTAACTGAAAGTAAGGAGCGACATTAAAACTTAAAACGAACAGAAATTATTCCGTATATGAAATGGGTTGTCCCCTCCGCAATCCCTTACTCTTTACGCTAAAGTTTGACTCTTTGCTACAATTCTGCATTTTAAAACAATTAAAACTTTAGCGTAAAGAGCAAGGGATTGCGGAGGGGACAACCCGTTTCATATACGGAGTAATTTCTGTTCGTTTTCAGTTTTAATGTCGCTCCTTACTTTCAGTTAAAAAAACTAGTTTTTTTTATGTAATGACACCCCAAAATTGATCTCAAATTGTGTCGGTCTCTGATAGATTTGTAGCTAATCGGGTGTGTAGACAGGGGCAGGTAGACCTCAATGAAGATAAATATGTTTTGAGGATTATTTGTATCTAGCCTATATGCGACACCTACAACTGAACGAAAAATTTTTGTGTTACAGATTGGCTTAGACTTATTGTGTATGCAGATAGAGACAAGGGAACCTCAATGTAAGAAGACGAGCTGAAAAAATTGCAATGGTTTGAGATGCCCAAAATGGGCGCAAAATTCTTTTGTTTCCGACCGGCTACCATCTTACTGGGCGTGCGCACTGAGAAAAAAACCACCTCCAATCAGCGTGAAACTTTCAGGGTAGGTAGAGGGGATCAAGGGGACCTTAACTAGAATAATAAATTCTGGAAGAAAAATATTATTATATCGATTCTTAGCGCCAAAGAAATTCAGCTTTTTTTTTACACTCATCTGTTTTAAAATTTAATGGCCAATTAGAATTTCATTAATAAAGACAAAAAACTTGGAGGCAAATATAGCTGTATTAGTTCGTCACGTTTTTGTTTTGTTTTTCAGACGACAAAACAGAACTTTTGTTACAAGTGACCTTGACATGTATTTATTTGAACAAACATGCACGTACCACAAAACATAACTTAATAAAATCTATTAATAAAATCTTGATTTTAGATATGTCTATATTCAAGGGTGTGTACAGGATGGGTCAGGATTCCTTCAACCCTTATCGAAGATCAAAAATTGCTAAGGTTTTAATCTATCTTGAATAATAATCCCATCTACCAACAAGAAAAAAGAATGGAAATGGCGCTCTGACCTCTAGAAGTTTTAGGGCGGTAGTCCCACTCCTGTCTATGGTAATTTCTGCTTGTTTCAAGTTTGACCTTATTTTCAATTTAAATTTCAGTTTAATCTAGGATTTATTTATTCATCTATAGCAGCATCTGTTACCTTTATATTTGATGTGACTATTCGCTTCAATTTTTGAAAATTCAATTTTTTCAATTTTTTTCGGTTCCATTTACTGACTAGTAAGAATTTCATTTTGTCTTAAGTTGAACTATTACATCACTTTATTTTTGTTTGTCTTAGGTTTCAATAAGACTCTTTACCTTTCTTTGAGAAATTTTTTTCTGAAAAACGTTTTCTAGATTATTAAAAATAAAGAGCTGAAATTTCAGATCCTATAGATCACTTATTGGCAATATTTCAATCAATTCTGACTAAAGCTAAGAATTGAAGTCAATTGAAACTTGAGATTTTTCTGGGATTGGAGTGGGCGAGGGGGGAGTCAAAATGAAATTTAAGTTTATCGACAGTTTTACCACAAAACTAGCCGAGTTCATCTGACCAAATACATTATACAAAACGAAAAGTAGAAACTGCTAGTAGCTTGTTAGGCATCTATTAAATAAATGGCGAGCATATTATTATCACAAATTGGGTAAACTGTCAATTTGAGCCTTCCTTTTCTTCAAGAAATTTCTCCCTTTAACATTATTTTTTCAAACCAAATTAGCAGCTATATTTCATTTACCTATCAATTCAATTTCTGATCTGTTCATATTTAGCGTCCTTTAAAAATTCTTGGGAAACCTATTTTTACATTTATAGCACTTTTTGAATTTCTTGTTTGGACTCGCCGGGCTATTCTCGTGCAGAAACAGTTTAAGTTGACATTAGAGGTCAGAGGAGCACAATTAAACCAGCTAAAAATTCAAACAAAATACTAACAGAATCGTCTCAATCTATAAGGATTCAAAGATAATAATCTGAATCTAGAAATTTGCTGAGATACTTTTGACTGTACTTACCTATATCCTAATAATCCGTACCACATATTAGCGCAATAATTTAATTTCACCCTAATGGGCTCCTAATCCTCGTCAGCTACTTATGCAAGGGAGGTCTTTGAGCCTAAGGTCATAAAATCATAAAAATTTTACAATTTACTGCATATTTTTCTATTTCTTTCACATAGCCTAGTTCACCCCCGCTTTACAAATTTTCAAGTTATAGTAATTCCGAATTTCTGTCATAGCATCTATTTCAAAATTTTTTGAACCTCAGGCCTCAAATGACAACCTGAATTCTTTAACAGTAAAAATCGATAAAAGAAATTTTGATGAAATGATTGACAATTTTTTTTTCAAAGTTAGTCAATTGTATGCTATTGGTCTTCAAAAAGAGAAAAAAATGGTTATCTACCTTTGTCATTGGCGAAACTGTAATCAATCATGTTACACAATCTTACAAACAACGTCATCAAGAAGAAAACTTCTGTTTTAATTTTTCCTACCTTATTCTAAGGTATTTAAGGACATGGAAATACATAGAATCCTAGAAACACGCACACACACAGCACTCCTCGAAAAATTGGTTGGTTCCTATATGGATTCGATCCAAACTAGAAACGGAGAGAAACTTAGGTGGTCTAAATTTACGAATGAAGGTTTGAAGAATTTTAGGGAAACATATTGGAAAACTTGCGGCGAAGTGCTCCAATAGATTCGTTTCATTGGGAAAATATTAGCATCTGACAAAACTTATGAATATATCCATTGTGAGGTTTTATTCGATCAAGATTTATGATTTGTCATTCAACACCAAAAAATATACACGAAAAATATCTAAATATAGGAAACTACAAGGAGACATGCTCAAAACTAGGACTACCTATCAGTGCCGTAAGGAAATTTTCAGGTTGAGGTTTGCACATATACAGATACAAATAAATGTGTATCAGCACATATTAAATGAAGTTCATATGCGTGTTAACTCTTTGCTTTGCACTGTAAATAAGCTGAACTAGTCAAGCTAGAAAAGTAAAAATAATGCAGAATAGCTTTTCAATCCTGAGAAACGACATAGGCTGTGCAACTCTAGTCAAAAATCTAAAACTCTGCAAATGTGACGCCATGGTGACAAGCGAGCAATGACTAAAGGTCCAAGCGGGCAGATGGATAGGATTAAAAGCCGGCTTCTAGGGAGCCGGCAAAGAGAGGACTTTAACCTTAATAAAGATAGCTTAACATTACCTCTCTGATCTCACTATGTTCAACAATTTGGGCCTTTACCTCTTAAAAATGTTCTCTCGCTTAGCTTGGACCTTCAACACTAGCACACTCGCTATCTTGACATTACTTTTGCTGTATATTGTTGTTTTTCTTTTCTTGTATGGGATTTCTGTAGCCTATGTTCCATCTCATGGTTTCAAAATCCTTTTGAATAAATTTTACCGTTCCTGGCTTGTGTATTTTAGCTTATTTTTCAGTACAAATAAAAAGTCTATACACAGAAACTTGTGAAAATAAATAATGATCTTTTGGGCCTAAACTCAAACCCTTGATCCTCTTCATTGGTCTTTTCTTGCATGCCTGTAGCCTAGCTGAGATCCTTTCCAGGTAGGCTACACAATGCAGATTATGATGATAAATCAATATGAAGCCGACAAAATTTCTGAGGAAGAATATTTACGGCTTCTTTTCCATTTAAGGCCACTTAATGCTCATTTTCTCCTTAAAGAACCCAAAACCCTAAAAGCGTCAAAAGTCCGTATCACTTTCTCGGCTACGGTATTACAGGAATTTCACTTTTAAACTTATACGTGTTCGTATTTTTTTTTTATCTGTTGGGAGTGTTTCGATGTAGTTCTGGTGGTTTAGCTTCGTCCTGTTTGGTCTTGCTATTTTTGACACCACATATGAAAACTGCTGTAAGAACGCGATCTTCGCACTGAGTTGCAAAATACCTCTATCTTTATGGCATTTTTCACATTGTGTGTAATAAATAATAAAAAATTTCCAAATATCGTTTTCGATATCTATGTTTCTATATTTAATATCGATATTCGGTCCGACATATAGATATCGAGCATCGTCCAACACTACATACAATAAAAACGTCATTTAACTAGGGATAGAATTGAATTTTTCCAAAATTCCTTACAGTTGATATGCGGAACATAAAATTACATAACATGCATAACCATGGAAGTATGTTTTCTTCAAAAGCATGTCATGCTGAACCCAAAAATTAAAAGAAGAAATTGGCCTTGGGTTGCTGCCACAGCCTGAGCTGGGTTCTAGGCTATATTTGTATTTTGTGTCAAGGTTAGAACCCCTTTTCGTATGATCTTTCAAAGTTTATGAGCAGGGGTGTAGTGTAGGTATGAAAAAGTTTAAAGCCTCTTTCAAGGCCCTATTTTGGGCTGTAAATCCACTTCTGAAGATTTTGATCACCTAGCAGAACAGTAATCTTGGTACATGATTTAATTGCTGAATGTTAGCCACTGGTTTTGTATTAAATCAGGAGTTAAGCAGGGTTGTGTCCTATCCCCCTTTATATGGATCATTTTGATGGACTTCGTCTTAAGGAGCACAGAAAAGGCAATTGGAGACCATGGAATCAAATGGGGAGGAAGAACCCTCCTGGACTTAGATTATGCTGATCATTTAAGCATATTAGATGAAAGTGTGAGCAAAATGAATGAACTTTTAGAGGTTTTACAAGTTCAGGGTGCTAAAATAGGCTTGAAAATTAATGTTAAGAAGACTAAGTCACTAAGGCTAGGAGTAAGTGAAGATGAACAGGTGACATTAGGTAACGAAAAGATTGATCAGGTTGGGAGCTTCAGTTACCTTGGTAGCATTATTAGTAAAGATGGTGGGAGCAGTGAAAATGTTAAAAGTAGAATAGCTAAAGCTCAGGGTGTTTTTTCACAGTTAAAAAAAGTTTGGAAGAATAGAAAGATAAGTCTACAAACCAAGATTAGAATATTGAAAGCTACAGTGATGACAGTGGTCAAATATGGCTCTGAAGCATGGGCACTCCGAAAAGCAGATGAAAATTTACTAGATGTTTTCCAGAGAAATTGCCTACGGATTGTTCTGGGTACCCGGCTGACTGACCGTATTTCAAACAGTAGGTTGTACGAAAAGTGTGGTTCAATCCCGCTTTCTGGGGCTATAATGAAAGAAAGGTTTAGATGGCTAGGCCACGTTCTACGGATGAAGGATGACAGATTACCGAAGATTGTCCTTTTTGGCCAACCGTCTGGGGCTACACGGAAAGCAGGTCGTCCTTGTCTGGGTTGGGAGGATGTCATAAATAAAGATTTAAAGGAAATGGGAACTTCCTGGGAGGGTGTAAAGAGGGAGGCTTTAAATAGAGTAGGTTGGAGGAGGAGCGTGCGCAGCTGTGTTGGCCTCAGGCGGCTTGGTGCTGCAGTGAGTTATTAGTAGTAGTAGTAGTAGTGACAATAACATTCTGGTAACGCTACTGTTGGGCAGTTTCATAGATGGAAGCAACTTAGTGAAATAAAAGTAGTGCCATTAGATATCTTATTTTATACTCGTTTTCAATATAACAGTCGTTACTGTGACAATGCATCCCACCCCCAGATGGTTCCATATGTAGTCCTAAATAATATATTCCGTCGTGATGCGTCGTGTTTTTTTTTTTTATAACTTGTTCGTTGAATTTTTGACTCGTGAAAACAACTCTAAGTCATTTCAATGGCACTGTTGGATAAAATTTTATTTTTAAATGTGGATAACAATTGACAAAAATATACAATTGACTATATTTTATTTATTGTTTTTGCAGGTTCGGTACTTATATATTATCTCGACGAAACTCAAGAAGTGAAGTTAAGTTAATCCACTGTAGAGAAATTTATCAATTTTATTCCTACCTTATGCTTTTTCTAAACGCGTTTCTGACAATGCACCGCCAACCCCAGATGGTCCCATATATAGCCCTAGGATAGGGCTACATAATAAAATGAAAAACTGAAAGAAATAAAAAATAAATATGAAAAATGGTACTTTTTAAATACCCCGAACACACTCAAGAATTGAAGTTAGGATAATCATAATGAAATATCCTAAAACATGATGAAAATAATAATACTTTAGAAAAAAAATTTATAGAAACAACAAGAAAAATTATGGAAAGCAGATCGCCAAGAACACATTAAATTAAATACCTTACCAAAAACAAGTTAACCATAATAGCAACTCTACGCATTAAATATTTAATAAAAATAGACCTACATAGTAGTTTATCTCACAGAGCCTAAGCTAATTATCTCCGAATGCAGACGGATAAACTGGTTTTATACAGATCAAACTTCTTGAAAGCGTTCGGGATATTTAACAAGTACCTAAAAAACTATGTAAAAACTAAAAGAAAACGCAAAAACAATGAAATTCATACTTTATTATATGCACCATGTTTCTATTGATAATTAAATTTAAAAGAAACTAGTTTTTTTAACTGAAAGTAAGGAGCAACATTAAAACTTAAGACGAACAGAAATTACTCCGTATATGAAATGGGGATTGTTCCCTCCTCAACACCCCGCTCTTTACGCTACAGTGTGACTCTTTCTCTCAACTCTACTTTTTAAAACAGTAAAACACAGAGCGGGGCGTTGAGTAGGGAACAGCCCCTTTCATATAGGAAGTAATTTCTGTTCGTTTTAAGTTTTAATGTCGCTCATTACTGTCAGTTAAAAAAACTAGTTTTTTTATTTAATTTCTGAACGTTTTTTAATTAATGCATGTTTTGATTTTGGCTCTTCGCACATGAATAATTAAAACGAAATTTGCACATTCATTTATTTTTTGGCTAAATGGCTTTCTCATAGTTTTGATCAGACGATTTTGATAAAAAAAAAAGAACGGGGGAGTAGGCATAGTTACCCTCCATTTTTTTAGTTACTTAAAAAGGCAACTAGAACTTTTAATTTTTTACGAACCTATTTATTAATAAAAATATACGTAACTTACGAAATAACTTGCGTAACGAACTTCTAAGGTCGTACGATTTCATAACGTATATGAGGGGGTTCACCCTCTCGTCAATTCCTCGCTCTTGACACTAAAGCTTAAATTTTGTCCAAATTCCTTAAAAATAACCCCTGAATCACAAAGGCCGTAGAATAAATAGTTGAAATTAATAAAATCACTTTAGCGTAAAGAACAAGGTATTAGGAGGAGGTGAGCACCTCATATGCGTAATAATTTCTGTTCGTTTTAAGTTTTAATACTGCTCCTTACTTTCAGTTGAAGAAACTTTATCATATTTATTTTTTCATTGCTCTTAGAAAAAATACTAAAAAATAATGCGCTTCCTTCATGGAAACTCTCTACCCCATTAAAAATTCCTCCATGTAAATTTCTCCCCGCATAGCCCCCTCCCCTCAACCCCTCGCCAAAACCAAAAAATCACCCTGGAAGTTCTGTACACTTCCCAATAACCGTTACAATGTGTAAACACTGGTCAAAGTTTTAACTTACAGCCTCTCCCACGGGGACTGTGGGGGAGTAAGTTGTCCCCAAAGACATAGTTTTTTTTGTTTTTTGACTGTGCTGAATAAAATGGTTATCTCAGAATTTTGATCTGGTGACTTTGAGAAAACAATGAGCGTGGGAGGGGGCCTAGGTGCCCACCAATTTTTTTGGTCACTTTAAAAAGGGCACTAGAACTTTTAACTTCCGTTACAATGAGCCCTCTCGTAACAATCTAGGACCATTGGGTCAATATGATCACCCCTGGGAAAAAAAAACACGCATCCGTGATCTGTCTTTTGGTAAAAATACAAAATTCCACATTTTTGTAGATAAGAGCTTGAAACTTCTACAGTAGGGTTCGCTGACACGCTGAATCTGATGGTGTGATCTCGTTAAGATTCTATGACTTTTAAGGGGTGTTTCCCCCCTATTTTCTAAAACTAGGCAAATTTTCTCAGGCTCGTCACTTTTGACGGGTAAGATTAAACTTGATGAAACTTATATATTTAAAATCAGCATTAAAATGCGATTTTTTGGTGTAACTACTGGTATCATAATTCCGATTTTTAGAGTTCCGGTTACTATTGAGCCAGGTTTGATATTATCAAGTTTCCTTTCATTGTTATTCGTGATTTTAAATGACTTCAAACAACGTTTTAATCCACATTTCCATTGTAACCATTCAGTAAAGACTGGATTTAATAGAGTCGAAATTGGAGCTAGACATTATACGGCACATAGGGAGGTAAAAACACAACGAATAAATATATTATTAGGGCTATAGACTAAATGGGGCTATCAGGGGCTTGGGGTATATTGTCAGAAACGCGATACAATCTATCGAAAGATGATAAAATAAGGAATCTAATGGTACTATTTTTATTTTGGTACTTGCTTCTTATAGCCACCACACCCAAATTCAGTCGAGAATTGGAGTTTGGTTAATGTTAATGAAATAAAACAAAATATGATAGAAATATAATACTTTACCAACAGATAAAAACTACAACAAATAATTATGAAAGGGTGGCTTCCAGACCGTATTATATTAAATACGTAACTTAAACTAACCTAACATAACCAAAATATCAACTAAATATTTAATTAAAATATTACTACAATGTAGTTTTCCACCGAGCCGAAGCTAATATTGTCTGGTATAAAGACCATGAAAACCGAAAATTGTCTCATGTTCGCGATACAAGATCTTGAGTGTGGTGGCTGACAAAAGTACTGAAAAAGACAAAAGTACTTTTATTTTAATAAGATGCTACTGTTTGTGGAGATGTCGACCCAACTACAATGTAAGTAAGTAAATTTTTATTTCACTAAAAGTGCTAGGGCCATGGCAATACAAAATAAAGAGGGAAATACACTTTTAAATAAATGTCCTTACATAAACATTACATTGCAGAAAAAAAAGGAGAAATATAAATCACAAAATCTACATCTGTGCTCGATTGCCAACCTAAGAAACCTAAATTTTTATTACCTGTAAAACATTACTCCCTCTTTGCATCTAACAGTCCTCTCATCAAACTCGCACTTTCCATACACATCATCTCTCAAATTCCTCAATTATACACACTCATATCACATGACCAACACTCTTATCCATACTTCCACACATCGGGAAAAAATAAGGACCATCATACACTCTCCTCCTCCCTAAATACTTCCTTTTTACCCTAAGTGGTAAACTATTTCCCCTTAATTCGATTATATACTTAAATCCCTGTTTTTATGTTACCAAAAGCTTTACTTAAATATTACTACTAGCCTACTACTCCTAACAACTCAACGCAGTACCAAGCCGCCTGAGGCCATTACAGCTATGCACGCTCCTCCTCCGTCACAATCTATTGAAAGCCTCAGTCCTTACACCCTCCCAGGAAGTTCACGTTTCTTTTAAATCTTTCTTTACGGTATGACATTTTCCCACCCCAGACGGGGACGACCTGCTTTCCGTTTAGCCCTAGACGGTTGGCCGAAAAGGACAACCTGTGGCAATCTGTCATCCTTCATTCGCAGAACGTGCCCGAGCCATCTCAACCTTTCTTTCATTATAGCCCTAGGAAGCGGAGTCGAACCAAATTTTTCGTACAGCCTACTGCTAGAAATACGTTCAGTCAGCCGGGTACCTAGAATAATCCGTAGACAATTTTTCTGGAAAACATCTTGGAAATGTTCATCCACTTTTCGGAGCGCCCATGCTTCAGAGCCATATTTGACCACTGTCATCACTGTAGCTACCAAAATTCTAATCTTGATTTGCAGACTTATTTTCCTATTCTTCCAAAGTTTTTTTAACTGTGAAAAAACACCATGAGCCTTGACTATTCTACTTTTAACGTCTTAACTGCTCCCACCGTCTTTACAAATAATTACATAAAAAAACTAGTTTTTTAAACTGAAAGTAAGGAGCGACATTAAAACTTAAAACGAACAGAAATTACTCCGTATATGAAATGGGTTGTCCCCTCCGCAATCCCTCGCTCTTTACGCTAAAGCTTTTAATTGTTTTAAAAAGTAGAATTATGGCAAAGAGTCAAACTTTAGCGCAAAGAGCGAGGGATTGCGGAGGGGACAACCCATTTCATATACGGAGTAATTTCTATTCGTTTTAAGTTTTAATGTCGCTCCTTACTTTCAGTTTAAAAAACTAGTTTTTTTATGTAATTTCTGAACGTTTTTGAATTAATGCACTTTTGATTTTGGCTCTCCGCACATAAATTATTAAAATGAAATTTTAATATTAATTATTTTTTGGCTAAATGGCTTTCTCCTAGTTTTGATCAGACGATTTTGAGAAATAAGGGGGTGGGAAGGAGGCCTAGTTGCCCTCCAATTTTTCGGTTACTTAAAAAGGCAACTAGAACTTTTCATTTTTAACGAACGTTTTTATTAGTAAAACATATACGTAACTTAAGAATTAACTTACGTAACAAACTTTTATATTCTTTTATTTTTTTTATGTATATGATGGGGTTTGTCCCATCATTAATACCTCGCTCTTTACACTAAATCTTAAGCTTTGTCCCAATTCTTTAAGAATGACCCCTGAACCATAAAGGCCGTAGAATAAATAGTTGAAATTACTAAAAATACTTTACCATAAAGAGCAAGGTATTTATCTCCTCCTAAATACCTCACTCTTTATGCTAAAGTATTTTTAGAACCCCTCATATGCGTAATAATCTCTGTTCGTTTTAAGTTTTAATGATACTCCTTACTTTCAATTGAAAAAACTTTTCATGTTTATTTTTTCATTTTTTTTTATAGTAATGCTAGACAATCCTGCGCCCTTTTCATTGAATTTCTCTTCCCCCATGACATATTCCTCCAAGATAAGATCCTCCCACATAGCCCCCTCTCCTCAACCCCACCCCCAAACCAAAAAAATCCCCCTGAAAACGTCTGTACACCTCCCAATAACCATTACTGTTTGTAAACACTGGACAAAGTTTGTAACTTGCAGCCCCTCCCCCAGGGACTTTGGGGGAGTGAGTCATTCTAAAGACATAGTTATTATGGTTTTTGACTATGCGGAACAAAATGGCTATCTCAAAATTTTGATCCGTTGACTTTAGGAAAAAATGAGCGTGGGAGGGGGCCTAGGTGCCCTCCAATTTTTTGGTCACTTAAAAAGGGCAATAGAACTTTTCATTTCCGTTAGAATGAGCCCTCTTGCGAGATTCTAGGACCACTTGGTCGATACGATGACCCCTGGAAAAAAAAAAAAAAACAAAAACAAACAAATAAACACGCACCCGTGATCTGTCTTCTTGCAAACTACGAAATTCCACAATTTTGTAGATATGAGCTTGAAATTTTCGCTATAAGGTTCTCTAATACACTGAATGCGATGGTGTAATTTTCGTTAAGATCCTACGACTTTTAGGGGGTGTTTCTCCCTATTTTCCAAAATAAGGCAAATTTTCTCAGGCTCGTAACTTTTGATAACAAATATTAAATTTGATGAAACTTATATATTTAGAATCAGCATAAAAATTCGATTCTTTTGATGTATCTTTTAGCATCAAAATTCCGTTTTTTAGAGTTTCGTTTACTATTGAGCCGGGTCGCTCCTTACTACAGTTCGTTACCACGAACTGTTTGATGCTGCCAAGGTAAGTGTTTGCCCAAAGTAAAAGCTTTTACTTTACCATGCTGCCCAAGCTTTTACAAAGGTAAGTAAAACTGCCCACCTGATAATTCTTTTCGGTGTCCAAAGTCACTATTTCATCTTCAGTGATTCCTAGCCTTAGTTACTTAGTCTTCTTAACATTAATTTTCAGACCTATTCTAGCACCCTGAACTCGTAAAACCACTAAAAGTTCATTCATTTTGCTCACACTTTCATCTAAGACGCTTAAATCATCAGCATAATTTAAGTCCAGGAGAGTTTTTCCTCTTCGTGTGATTTCGTGGTTTCCATTACCTTTCCTGGGCTCCTTACGACAAAATCCATGAAAATGATCCGTATAACTGAGATAGACATGCCATGTACGCAAACTTAAAGCCCAAAAGATGAAGAAAAGAGGCATTAGCCTACAGTTCAGATGGGCTATTGAGAAGGAAACATTCTTACTTCATAATATGCAGAAAAGTTGTAGTTAAAACATTTTTTAAGGCACTTCCACTATACTTTACCCCCCCCCCCAAACGAGCAAATATATAGCCCATATATATATATATATATATATATATATATATATATATATATATATATATATATATATATATATATATATATATATATATATATATCACAGAGCACTATACTTTAAGTTTAGTTATTTCCTTTTTTTAATTAAACCCGATTGAACCTTATATATTATATATATAAGGTTCAATATATATTATATATATAAGGTTGTATTATATATATAAGGTTCAATATATATATATATATATATATATATATATATATATATATATATATATATATATATATATATATATATATATATATATATATACTCGGAGGGCAACTAGGCCTCCTCCTTCGCTTCCTTTTTCTCAAAATCTTTCCGATTTATTGCAATTAATTAATATGCAAATTTCGTTTTAATTATTTATGTGCGGAGACCCAAGATCAAAACATGCATTAATTCAAAAACGTCCAGAAATTAAATAAAAAAAAACAAGTTTTGGTAACGAAAAGTAAGGAGCGACATTAAAACTTAAAACGAACAGAAATTACTCCGTATACGAAAGGGGCTTTTCCTCCTCAACCCCGCTCTTTATGCAAAAATTTCTTACTGTTTTAAAAAGTAGAGTTAAGAAAAGGTCAAACTTTAGCGTAAAGAGCGGGGCTATATATCGGACCATCAGGGAGGAGGGGGAGGTTTACGAGTCAATTGATCATTACATTCTGAAAGAGCATAAAAAAACGAATCGAGTAGTGGATTTACTTTGTCTCTAGGCTATATCAGCTATGGAATCTCGTTTATGTTTACCATAATACCAAATCACATGAAGTTAATTTATGTGACGAAGTAAGAATTTTGTTAATTATAGTTTTTACTTCACAGGAGGACAGAAACCCAACCTATGTGATATGTGTCTTGGATAAAAAAGAAAAATTCAAACACATGAATTAAAGTTCAACGTTCCCTTACCTTCAAAGAAGAAACATAGTGTGGCCTATCCCGCTTCAAAGGTCCTTGTTCTGAATTCTTTAATCCTGTTCATATATTTTCACTTTTTGCACAACTGACCAGTCAGGCTATTCCCTAGAAATCAATATATACTATTTTTAATGTAATTGCCAAAGAAGATAAAACAGTACTGAAATCGGCTTCAAAACCTGCTCAACAACACTCTAAATGTACATGTGCTTCAGGCATAGCATTAATCCAATCCAATGGAACACACCCAACTACAGGTATTTAGTCGTATGTATTTCATTGAAGATTCTATTCATTAATAGTTACGTTCTTGAAACGGGGACGCTGAGATGTATAAATTTCTCGTTACACACCTGTATAATTTGACTTTTATCTTGTGAATTTTTCTTTGGGAGGGAGGTAGGGATTACCATATACCCCTCCCCCATCAGGAAGTATAAATGTAGCGTTAGAAGAAAATATAATACAGCTAGAAAATTTAGTTTTTCAACGTCATGACTCTATTTCTCCCATTCCCTAGTTGGACAAATTCTTCAATGTTCCCTGACCCACAATAAAACCACTCCCCGCAATCATTCATATAAAATGGCTTACAAAGGCTACGGCTTATTGGGGCCAGACATGACTAATCAGCACGTGCTCTGTGACCTGTAAAGCTTTTTGTGACCTGTAAACGTACAATTTTGATCTTCACGTAAATTTTGTAATATGTCCTTCTTAGCTTTAGAAATTGTGTGGATGGATTAAAACCGCTGGTGCTCATGAGCAAAAGGTTAAGAGTAACCCTCATAAGAATGCCCAGGGAACTTAATAAGGCTTTGGCCAACCAAATATGATCACAAATGAACAGAAAGGTCTAAGTGTTGGAACATCCAGAAAAAATAAGATACTTTTCTGTTGATTTTTTTTAACCATTCTTCTTCTGGAAAAAGCTAGACGTGAGCTAAACTCAAAAAAAGGAAAGATTGAAACAACCCAAAAACAAAATAACATACATTTGTCAGTTTTCCATTGCAAATGATTGTTTTTTTTAGATTAGGACGACCAGGAATGTAAACTAAATGCTATGGGGGAGGGGAACAAATCTTAAAAAAAAATACAAAACTGGGGGAATTATATGAAAAATATAGAAAATTACGGAGAAAATCAGAAGTCTTATGATTTCAGTTTCAAAGGAAGGTGAAATGGGGCATTTTTTAAATGTCTTCCTCTCCCAGAACTCAATAGTGATTTCGTTTTGGCTACTCCGCAGAGCCAAAAAGGAATGATGCCAAAATGAGCGAAAGAAAATCATGATCGAAAAAAAACTTGAACACTGTTGAAATCATGATCGTCTAAAGATTTGTAGTCGTGGTAACCACAAGGTCAAAAATTTAGACCAAAGCCTATTCCCCTAGCCCCAGCTTTTTGTATTTTGACTTATTCCAAGTCGTGGTTATTTTGGAAATACTCCTAAATTTGCAAATCTTAATTATCAAAAATTCATGATGATAATTGACGATAAAACGTCATAGACTTATCGTCAAGAAGGACTGAAATATTCGTTCTTAATTATTCAAAAGCTGTCTCGTTACACAGCACACATTATAGCCTACTTGAGAGCACAAAACTGCAAAAAAGTTTTGGGTTTCTCATTGTTCTTAGCAAGCAGCAACCAGTACCAAGCTAGGAACAGCTAGGCAGAAAAGGCCACTTGGTAAAGGATTAATTTAAATTAAAACTAAAGCTTAATGAAAATAATGGGGCAGGGGAGTTGGAAACCCACTATTTTTAATGTAAACATAAGTAAACCTTAATAAAAAGTGAAGCGTGGAATAAATATAGAAATATTGTACAATGAATGTAAAACGGAGCATGAAACTTAGAACTTAGAAAAGAATATAACGATAAGAGTATCCAGAAAAATCCCAACTCAACAGCACTAGAAATTATTACAAGACACAAAGGGAGGGAACAAATCTTAAGAAAAAGCAACAACAGAGGAATACTACTACTACTACTAATAACTCACTGCAGCACCAAGCCGCCTGAGGCCAACACAGCTACGCACGCTCCTCCTCCAACCTAATCTATTTAAAGCCTCCCTCTTTACACCCTCCCAGGAAGTTCCCATTTACTTTAAATCTTTATTTATGACATCCTCCCAACCCAGACAAGGACGACCTGCTTTCCGTGTAGCCCAGACGGTTGGCCAAAAAGACAATCTTCGGTAATCTGTCATCCTTCATCCGTAGAACGTGGCCTAGCCATCTCAACCTTTCTTTCATTATAGCCCCAGAAAGCGGGATTGAACCACACTTTTCGTACAACCTACTGTTTGAAATACGGTCAGTCAGCCGGGTACCCAGAACAATCCGTAGGCAATTTCTCTGGAAAACATCTAGTAAATTTTCATCTGCTTTTCGGAGTGCCCATGCTTCATAACCATGCAACAGAGAAACAATATGAGACATATAGAAACTTCCGGAGAAAATCAGAAGTCTTATGATTTCAGCAGCAAGGGAAGTTGAAATGGGGCATTTTTTAAAGGTCTCCCTCCCCAATAACTCAATAGTGATTTCGTTTTGGCTACTCCGTAGAGCCAAAATGGGACGATGCCAAAATAGCTAAAAAATGACAGGTAAAAGAAAACTGTTGAGATCATGATCGTCTAAAGATTGTTGGTCGTGTTTACCACAAGGTCAAAAATTTACACCGGAGCCCATTCCCCTAGCCCCCTTCCAAGGAGGAAATTATGCTGCTCCCCTTCCAAGTCGTGATCACTTTGGAAATACTAAAAAATTTTTAGGTGTTAATCATCAAAAAATCTTAAGATTGGAATATGGTTTTCCTAAATCAAAACTCAGTAAGTATATTTCTAACGAATAAATTTGGTTGGCACCAAAGTTGGCATTAAGAAAATGCAATTCTTTATTCTCTGATTTGGCTAAAATAACAACACGAGGGTACTAAATTAAAATATACTATATAATCTCCATTTACCGCCGATGGGGTTTTATGTGATGTAATATACGGTGTTCAAGATTTTTCATCGCCCATAAGCTTGAAACTGAATTTTGGCTGATGTTCATACGGTGTTCAAAATCTCCATTTATCACCAACGGGGTTTCATGTGACGTAATATCGGTTTTCATCGCCCATAAGCTTGTCACTGTTTTTTGGCTAACGTTCATACGGTGTTCAAAAACCTAAAGGAAAATTGCAGACCAGAAGGTTTGTGCCCACTTTGACAAAAAAAATTAGTTTATTGAGTTTATGAAAAGTTCCATTACCAAACAATTTGAATAATCCCTGCAACACAAAACGGGCATAAATTAAAAGGAACAATCTCATCAAAGGTAAAGACTGCAGGTTCTGCTATGAGTTAATAAACAAATTTATTAGCAAATTTATTAGCACCAGAAATTATCATAAATAAGAGCAGAGCTATCACCCTCCCCCCTCCAGAGCTTGATTTGTCCAAAATGAAATGTGTTTCCCTCTTGGCCCAGAGAATGATAATTGAACGTTTTTAATCAAGATCAAGAATACCCCCCCCCCCCACAATTTTACTATAAAAGTCATAAGGAAAACAATTTGCAAATTACATGATTTAAGTTGCTTGCGCCAAAGGCTGTGGGGGACATTACCTATGCTATTTTTACGATTGTTTAATAGCAATACGGTCGTTTACCGTTTTCAAATAGGCCTATTTGTGGGGCTGTCCAAACTCTTCTGACCAGACATAGATCAGATGTTTTCGAGAGTTACGGTGGAGCAGGTAGTATTTAAAGGGATGGGTGGGAGAGTTCGTACAAGAAGACCAATTCTTGAACCAATGAGAAAGCAAGATAAGCTTTTGTGTAAAGAGTGAGAGGCTGAGGGGGTAGCATCCACCGATTATTTGGGATAATTCCTATCATATTAAGTTTGAATGATCCTCTTTACTTTCATTCGATGAAGATAATTTCTATTAAATTTAACATCACATTCAGCGCCAGCTAAATACGAAAGGGTTCCTGTTCCAACAACCCCTGGTAAAGTTTTAACTTTGCATAACAATACTTCAAAAAGGAAAGCCAGCCCTAAAAAAATTGACGAACTTAAGTTTTTATCAGATGGGTTTGGGGTGGAAATGTTGTAGGGGGGACTAGTTACCCTCCGATCTCTTTTAACTTTAAAACCTGAATTAGAAATTTCGATTTCCTATTAAATGAGCCCCCCTCCTAAAGTTTATACGATTACCCCTCCCATTAGAACCGTGTATGCCCCCAGGGAATAATTAACAACGCCTGCCTCTAGACTCTGGGTTTTTTGTCAACCCGGGAGTTTTGTTTAATTGATTTTTGAACTAATTTTAACAGAATGGCTATTTGTTTTCCAATATCTTTTGAATCTTAATAAGTGAAGTAGAACTTTCAATATCCTATGAAATAAGCCTCCTCTGAAGTTCATACGAGCATCCCTTCAAAAAAAAAAATATATATATATGCTCCCAGGGCATAACTTACAACGTCTGCCTCCGAGCTCTGAGGGCTTTTGCCGTCCTTGGAATTATTGACAGCTGAATTTGAAACTATTTCCAACAAAATTACCATCTTCAAATTTTTATCGGATGAGTTTGGGAAAAGGGGAATGGGGGAGTAGTTGCCCTCTAATCTTTTTAACTCTTAAAAAGTGAGCTAAAAATTTTAATTTCCTATGAAGTGAGCCCCCTCTGAAGTTAAAACGAGCCCCCTTTCCATAAGAACCATATGTTTCCAGGGCATAACTTACAGCGCATGCCCCCAGGCTCTGTGGGGTTGTACCAACCCTTGAGTTTTTGTTATCTGATGTTTGAGCTAATTTTAACAAAATGGCTGTCTCAAAATTTTTATCGATGGGGCTTAGGAAAATTGGGGGTAGGGGACTAGTTGCCCTTCGATATATTTTGACTCTTAAAAAGTGAACTATAACTTTCAATTTCCTCTTAAATGAACACCCTCTCAAGTTCATACGATCTCCCATCTATAGTAACCATAAATGCCCCTGTGGCATAACTTACGACACTTACGGGAATTGAGGGGTTCTGTCGACCCCAGAGTTTTTGTTAACTGGTCTTTGAACTATTTATGACAAAATAGCTATCTCAAAATTTTTATCGGATGGATTTGGGGAATACGGGGTTGGGAGGAAGGGGGGTTGCCTTCTGATCTCTATTGACAATTAAAAAGTGAACTAGAAATTTTAATTTTCCATTAAATGAGCCACCTTTGAAGTTTGTGCAAGTACCCATCCCATAGGAACCATATATGCCCCCAGGCCATAACTTACAACGCTTGCCCTAGGTTCCGTGGGGGACTAGCTCTGGAATTTTTGTTATCTGATTTTTGAGCTAATTTTAACAGGATGGCAATCTTGAAGTTTTTACCGGATGGGTTTGCAGGAAAAAGGGCGTGGGAGGGCTAGTTGCCCTCTTATCTCTTTTGAATTTTAAGAAGTGAATTAAAACTTTCAATTTTTGTATGCAGTGAGCCCCCTCTGAATTTTCAACGAGCACCCCTTTCATATGAACGACATATACCCTCCAAGGCATAACTTACAACGCCAGCCCCCGGGCTTGGGGGGTTGTGCTGACCTTGGAGTTATTATTTATCTGATCTTTGAACTATTTCCAGCAAAATGGGTATCTCAAAATTTTTGTCAGATGCATTTGGGGGAAAGGCGCGGGGGGGGGGGGGTAGGCTAGTCGCACTTCCATCACTTTTGAATCTGAAAATGGGCACCAGAACTCCCAATTTCCAATTTAATGAGCCCCCCCGTATTTTATACAATCGCCCTTCTAGATGAAGCGAACATGGGAAAAAAGTACTAAAACGTTGGAACCTTAAGGCCTTTACTATAGGCAACGCTATAGCGTTGCCCCTGATATATATTTTAAATATCTTCTTGTTAGGCTGGGGGGGGGGGATTGACCTTCTGGTGTTCATGGGACACACCCCTATAGGAAAATATCTGTTTGAAAAACTCACCTTGACACCCGTGGAAATGATGATCGTATAATTCAGTTTTAATGTTTCAGATCCCCCCCCCCTAATAAACATTTAAAATGAATGATCATTATTCTCGAAGCAATGCCTTACAAATATTAAAGTTTATGTAAAAAAAAAGGTCGAAAGAGATAAAACAAAATAGAGATAATTTGACCATCTTTCGAAAAGCAAGTACACTAATTGAGCTCTTATTATATAACCATTGTCGTGTAGAAGTAAAACTTTAATTTTAGGAGGTACGTATGAGGGAACGGTAGCTCTCCTCATACTTAGGACAGCCCTGGATGTGGAATTAAAAACCAACAGAAACAAATTTAAAAGCCAATTAATTTCAAGTAAAATTAAAAGCAATATTGATCTTAAAATGAACAGAATTTATTCCATAGTGGAGGGGACTGCCCCCTTATTAACCATCTTTTCCTTACACTAAAGTTTGGTGGTCTTCCTTGTAATTTTTTGATTGAGAGGTCCCCTATGCCTCCCATACCAATTGAATCTTTTGCGTCGGTAGTTCTGGGGGCGGTGGTAGCAACCTTCATGCAGTGCCCCAGAATGTAGTGGACCCTGTTTTATTTGTCCACAAATAGGGGCCCACCACTGCTAATTTCAGTTGCCACCCAGGCATCACACCGCCCTGCCCAGTGTCTGGCCAAGAGGTGGTATAAATGAGCCTGCGCCACCAACCTTGGGATGGCTAATGGTAACTGGAATTTTGTTTTGTGCTGGGAGGTTCATGATTCTGAATGGATGCTGAGGGAAAGGGTGCAGTGGATAAAACTCTGTTGTGGCCATGTGGCCATTCCAAGGATGCCAGAAAGTACATAGCCCATATCCAAGTGGGAGGCTATCCTATTTGGGAAATAATATCACACACTATCAACAATCACTTTTGGATAAACCAGAGGGGAGGCTACGGTGGCGCGTGGAAGGTTACACCAAAGCATAACTCAAAGCTGATATACGGAGGTTGCGATGCTGATTCTCCACTGCAGAATTGATACCAGGGACTTGATGTCTCACAGGACGATTGTTTATTGCAATGATTTGGATTTTAATGATGATTCGTTTCTTAAAACTGTAAACCCTATTTCTCCACAAGGCATGAGTGTGCACTCAGATGTTCTACTTGATGGTGATTCATCTGAGTCAACACTTGTGGAAGAAGTGTTCAAGATTTATTTCTTTGAGTATAAGTGTGAAGAGACGCAAAAACACAGGAGATTGGAAACAGAAGGTATGCCTGGGAAACAAACCTTCTGGACATTCTTAACACCAAACACTCGACAAGAAGAAATCCCTAAAGATACAATCCAAAGTGGGAGAATGGACCCCTATCAAAATTAACGGTTCAGAGGATAGAGTACTGCTTGCCACCGACAACCAAAAAATGGTGGGTGACCCTCCCTCTCTTCTAAGGGTCGAGGACTTTCTGTCCAAGGTGGTATAAATCTAAGTGGGTCTCTTCAAAGGAGCGCGGAAAGCTTTATTCAATGTCTGTGAACCACTAAAGAAAAATCTTCAAGAAAAGGAATGGACAAGTAATGTTCAAAAATACTATGCCCGAGGACGCACCGATTATCCAAAGAACTTGGATCGAGGACAGGAGACTATCAATAGTGTTGTTACTGACACTGATGGTTTGGAATTATAATGAAACAGAAAAAATATGTTTAGGAATAAAAAAGCCTACTCTGCAGGCAAAGGAAAAAACTAGCTATGTAGAGGCTGCAAAACTTATCTAAATTAGGGGGTGAGCAGTCATATCAACAGTTTGAAAACTGATGACGAACAGTGCATTATCGATACAAAGGACGAAGAGATTCTAATTGGCACTAATTTTTGTTCAGAAATTTTCTCCACATAACTGGAGGGGGACTCAATAAGGGTCCGATGTTGGGATGGAAATAATGCGTCCTGGGTAAATTAGCCTATAAATGGCGTTGGACTAGGATACCTTTTCTAGCACCAAGTAATGCTCCTTCTAAGAAAAATTTCCATATATGGTTCTCAAACAGCTTTTAAAAAAAGTTAACGGAACTGTTATGGGTAACCAGGAGATACCTTTGTCACAACTTTAAAGTTTTTCCTAGTTCCAGAAAACGAGGCAAAGAGACTGAATGCTGGCACATCAATTTGCTTCACTGCCAGGCTATTTCATTTAAGATTATGGGACTTTTGGCATGAAGCTAAATATTTTTAGCGCTGGTGCAGGAGCCCTAGACCGTTGTAAATCAAGTGAGGAAGAAGGTTATTGATTCCGAAATCCATTCACAAACAAGGTAAGCATTGCTACTAGAGCATTCATTTATAACTCAAAAAACTTAGACATTTGAGAACTATCCAATCACTTTTCTAGGAATATTTTAACGATAATAATAAATACATAGTTGAATTCAGGGGTGGGTACCAGGGGGTAACCCCAAGTTTTTTATGGTGCCCTCATTCCTTGTTTTTTTTCTTTTTTTACTCTTTTTTTCTAATAAATCTGTCGGTTTGGTCAATCATTGGCACCTTTGTCATATTGGGCCCCCTAAAGATTTTACTCATTTTGCTGTCCTTGTCACATTTGGTCTCTCCCAAGATTTTGTTTTAGACCCGCCCCTGGTTGTATTTTAACATGTGTAATGTAGATCAGTCTGTATGCTTTACGATGATAGGGTACCACTAGTGAAGGTAATAGAACTGGGTTGCAGAAATCTTGCAGAAATGAGAGAATCCCATAGTATTATCATAAGATGCGAACAGGCATCACACGACATGAGGTAGCTTGAATGCAAATGAGAGGAGTCATAGACTTTCTGGATTACTTGGCTGGAGAGAATCTTGTCTTGTGCAACCAAGCCTCGATGCCCACTTTCATAAAGATAAGAAGGAAAAAAGGCTAGATTTAGCATTAATTTTGATACCAGTTCAGTTTGAGAATATCATTTCACTGGAAAAGGGAGCAAATAAACAGGTGGTGGACTTGAGAACAAAGTCATAGGAGACACATAACACGAAGGCTGTTGAGAATCACAACCCGGACTAGTTACCTGTGAGATTGAACATTTAGTCGTAAGGTACAAAGCCCCTTGAAAAAGAAGTGAGGGGAGAATAAAGAGGATCTCATAGGGAAAGTTTTGTGACAGCATAAAGTTGGAAGAAACACCCAGAGCTACCTTTAGAAGTCCTTAAAAAAGATGGCGTTTGCATTCAGAGGACCCTAAACCAGCTTATAAGATACATCAATCCATGACAGACGGGCTGGAACTAGAGGTTTTAAAGATTGACTGGTTCAAGAAAAATATGGATACACCTTAGCCTGGGAAAGAAAATTATTCAAATTCCACACCACTTAGATTGGTTACACTAATGTCCTTTCATCTGAAAGTGATGGAATGGGCAACTGAAACTGAAAGTCATGGTTACCTCATATTATGTGGCAACCATGAGGTTATAAGTAATCCTGAGGCCAAAAATCTAATATCCAAAAAGTAATTGAGTTTTGGAACCAGATGTTCAGCAGAAACGGTTGTGCAGAAGCTGGTATGGTCCGCACAGTAAGCAATATGAATCAAAGTATATACCATAGGCATTTTTCTAGACATAGGAGAGAGGTTTGATAATGCCACTTTTGAATCCATGGGAGAAGGAAAAATAGACGAAACTATTCTAAGGTAGAATTTTGATGAACTCAGAAGCCGGCTATTGGCCATGGAACTAA
Organism: Artemia franciscana; assembly: GCF_032884065.1. Taxonomy (NCBI): domain Eukaryota; kingdom Metazoa; phylum Arthropoda; class Branchiopoda; order Anostraca; family Artemiidae; genus Artemia; species Artemia franciscana. Next base: position 19,723,208 of record NC_088878.1, read on the forward strand.
AGGATATAAAGAAATCAAAAACTATCCTGATAAGCCTCAAGGAGGAGTGATTTTTTCTGTTTATATGGAACCTTGTTATTTACCGCCGATGCTTTGAAAAACAAAAGCAAACTGTTCAATATATGTATGTATATATATATATATATATATATATATATATATATATATATATATATATATATATATATATATTATATATATATATATATATATATATGTAGCCTTCAATTAAAATGGAAAAGACCTAAAAGGCCGTAGAACTGATACGGTTAGGGGAAGAGGAAGGGGGCAGTAGCCAATCTCTTGTTTTGCAGAAATTTTTATTCGTTTAAATTTTACTTGAATATTCAGTCTGATTTTTATCCATTTTAGAATTTATTTATTCGCCTTTACCAGTCCCTGTTATCTTCACAATTGATATGATCGCTTATAAATACCAACATCTAGGTCTAGCTTTGAAGAGATTCAGTGATTTAAGAATAAATAAATCGTATGTCGTTTTTTCACTTTAGTAATCCCTGAACTAAACCTTGAATTACATTCCCGGTCACATAATCAAACATATCTACAACCCCTTAGGTCTCAAAAGGTGTCTGCAAGGACACTTGTTGAGACCAATTTTCCAACGCATTTAATTGTTGGCTCGTTTCTTTTAGTGAATGATTTTTTTCTTTTATTTGTCATTTATTCGTTACCATCTGTTGATGGCAATTCAGAATTTTTTTGGTGCAAATCGCAGATATTTGCGAACGACTCACTTTATGGCTGTTAGGTATTTGGTTTTAGTTCTTATAATTTCTAGCTTTTATTGAATTTTAGTTATCTTTTTTAATTTTGTTTTTTCGGTTTTGTTGACTTTTCGCGTTTGTTTTTGTTTTTTTCATCGGCTTTTCCTTGATTTTATTGTTTTGTTTGTGCCGAAGAAGAGAGGCAATTGTTTTCTCAAAATATTAACTTCGTATGTTTTTTCAGTATCTTCATTTGGCAATTAAAACTCCGTTTTTGTTCCTTTACTATATTTATTCTTTAAATAATTTAAAGAAAACTTTTCCACAAAACACGTTCTTCAAAGAAAAACAAAGAGCTCCATTAAGCCAAGAATGAGCAAAAATAAAGTCAAATAATCTTCCAAGCGTAGTACTACCAAAGATCACTATCAATAAACAAACGAAACTCAAAAGAAACAAATATTACAATAAATCGCAGAGTCAAACTCAAAACAAGCAAAATTAACATGAGTAGGGTTGATAACCCCCCTGCCTTCTCAAGACAAGAACACAATTTGTACTTTACTGAAAAAACAAACAAACAAAAACAAATGACAGTGGATGGTCAATTTAATTGGCACATACTGATATTTATTCCTTAAATCTTGATAATTTTAAATTAATGAAAGTAAGAAAAGTGAAAGTGTTTTACTGAATACACTTACACTCTTTTTATTTATTTAAATTGGAAGAGCAGAATTAGTAATTTTTTGGATTGAACCTATCACTAATAGTTGGTAAAGGATTATCGTCTCTACCTGACATATAGCCAATATTTTCATAATAATTAATTCAGTGTCCAAAGAATTATAAATAAGCGGATTATTTTCAGACTTGAAAAGGTGAGAGGAGAAAAGTAAGCAGAAGGGTGGGGGAGAGCTGTTTGCAAGAGCCGTGGTACCCGCCGTGCTTATCCCTTAAATTGGGGGGACAAGGTAGGCAGCCTCCAACGCTTCCCTTACTTCTCTCGCAAGTGAACCTTCAATCTAGAGAAAATGGGAATTGGTAATTGGTACGAAAATGAACTTCTCTACAATCCTATTCTGTGCTTTGTACAGAAAAATCTTGCTAAAGGAGTTTCGCCCGATACGATAAAAGAGTACTTGGCCGATTTCTTCGAGTCTTCTTCTCTTAATGAGACCCGTAAATTGCTTTTTTTAAAGCTTTTTCCGAATGAAGTCCCATCGAAGCGCATAGGAGCCAATGCTACATTATGCTTCGGACATTATTTCTTCGCTTGTAAAGTGCGATTCCCAGAACATAAAGATTCCGGACTTTGTTATCAAATGTCCCAGCGAAGTGCCAATGATCCCTGTCGATGCCTTCAGTACCCTCAGTGCCAAGGTGAATTCTTGCCTTGAACAGCTGCGTGATATTGCGTCCAAGGTTACAGAGGGACAGTCTAAGCTTGTAGCCCCTACTCAAAATACGAAAAAACCGTCCTACGCTGTCGTTGTAAGAAACCCTACCCCGGAGCTCAGCGACCCTATCCTTCGCATGAAGAAGCTCGAAACGTTGGATGGTCATGACGGAATCATAAGTCTAAAATCTAAGCCACATAGCAAAAGCTGGGTTGTGATGGTACACGATAAGCGCTCAGCCGACTCGCTTGCTGAAGCTGTTACTAGCTCCATCCCTAACGTTGGAGCCAGAGTGATTGATAAAAAGCCTTTATCTGTGGTCTAGGATATACCCCATAATTATTCAAGAGATGATTTGGAGGCCTCAGTGGAAGGACTTATTAGTGCTAGTCAAATCGGCGACTCTCGTACTTTTTGCCTCGAGTTCGTCGACAAAACCGCTCTGAACGCGGTTCTGGAGTCGGGAATCCGTATTGGGTATAAAATTTTTCGCGCTAAGCCCTTTCAATCCATTCCGTGTCGATGCTTTCACTGTCAAAGTACTGATCACCTGATTGGAGCTTGTCCCAGCTCACCAGCACATCCCAAGTGTTCCAGATGTTCTGGCCCTCATGTGAATTCCAAGGAAAACCCTTGCCAAGCCTCACCAAAATGTGCAAATTGCACTATGGAACACGTAAGTTTTAGCCTGAAATGCAAAGTTCTCCGATCGGCACTCAACAACGCTAATAAATGAATGCCCAAACTCCGTTTAGCTTTGTTTCCCTTAATATTAATGGTACAAAAGACAAGGATCTACTGATAAGTGAGCTACTTAAAAATGATATTGTGTTTCTACAGGAGCACCTTCTCTCTAAAGTGAATGTTGATAGCCTAAAGCGTTCTCGGACCCATTATACCTTCTTGAGAGCCGCCCAAAAAAACCCGTGGAAGACCATCAGGAGGTCTGGCCATCTACTTCAGACACAAAACTCCGCCGATATTATTGCAAAGCGACGCTAACATCTTAGCGATAAAATGTGGTGATACCACATTTATAAACATTTATTTCCCCTGTAATAAAAAGACTGTGCAGTCATTGTCTAGTTTTTCACAAGCATGTAATCGCCTACGAACACTACTTAGCGACCTTTCAAAACAAAATACCAAATGGGTTCTTGCCCGCGACATGAACACTGACTTATTATCTAATTCCGACCGATCTGAAATCTTTCTCGATTCACTACCTGGAGGATTCCATCTTGCTGATAAAGATCTTCTATTTACTTATATTCACAATCGTGGTGGTCTTACTTCCAACCTTGATCATGTAATTGTGTCAGATTCAACTCTACTTTCATCAATAGTTCACGTGGAAGACTCTAAAGTCGACGACGATCATTTACCAATCACGTGCCAACTATCTTGCTCCATGGCGACCTCTGTGCAATGTAACTCTCCCAAGTGGTTCTCAAAGTTAAATTGGGAAAATACCAATGTTCCACTTTATGTATTGACATTGTCCCAGTTATTATCATCTATTAAAGTGCCTTTCCACTTATTGCAAACATCTGTATCTACAACTTCAACTCGGATAGATATCAACTCGTATAATCAGCAAATAGTGTTTTGTCTAAAGTCTGCCGCTAAAACAGCTGTACCCTCCGAGTGCGTGCGAACGGGTACTCGCAATCCCTTTTGGAAAGTTGATCCTAAAGTGAAGATAGCTAAACAAAAAGCTAAGTTCTGGCTCCGTATGTGGATAGCCTGTAATCGTTCTTCGTCTGGTTCAGTACATCAAATAAAACAGAAAACCAAACGAGAGTACAAATATTTCCTGCGTAGAGCGAGACTGAATGCCTGGGATGGTCCTTGTGACAAGAAATCCTGGGATCGTGTTATAAACAGTGTTAAGTGTTCACCTCCAATTAATTCGTGTCTTCGGCTATGTGACTTCGTTTCTCATTATAAAAATATTTTGCTTTCGTTTAATATTAATCTCCAAAATCATTTTACAAAGCTTGTCAACTCAATCCTCCCAATTTGTATCAACCAATCTCAAGTGTTGTCGGTGGAATCTGGTGTTATACTCCGAGCTCTTATGCAAGTGAATAAGTCTGAGTCTCTCGATAGTGATGGTCTTTGCTTCAAGTTTTTTGCTTATGATTGTCCTGAACTGCTGAATCATTTGCAATTATTGTTTCAGATGTGTTTGCCACAGTCCGTTCTGCCAGATAGTTTTTTGTCCGGTTGTATATCTCCCATAGTCAAGACGGGTAAGGACCCCAGTGCTTGCTCTAATTATCGTCCTATCACTGTGTCTTGTTGTGTTAGTAAGCTATTTGAATATGTACTGCTACCGGCCATTAACTCCAAGTGCAATTTTACACCCTTCCAGCTTGGTTTTAGAAAAGGTATGGGCTGTTTTCAAGCTCACCATATTGTGGGTCGGCTAATGAAACAAGCTGTTGCTCAAGAAAGTCCTCTGTATTGTTTGACTGTTGACATATCTAGTGCTTTTGATAATGTAATTCATTCAAATGCTTTGTTTTCTCTAGCAGCCTCGGGTGTTAACCTTTCTATTGTTTCCGTGCTTAAGTATTGGTATGCTAATTCTTATTGGCAACAATAAACCTAATACCTTTTGATTTTATTTTAAAGCAACATTTAGTTTTAAAGCATAATGGGCCAATTGTATAATTGTTGGGGGTTGACATGCCTAGTATCCCTAAAGACATAGTTGCTGGACCGTTCCACTATGCTGAACAAAATGGCTGTCTCCGAATTTTGGCTGGATGTGTTTTTGAAACGAATGGGCTTGATAAAAGGGCTGCTTGCCTTCCAGTCTCTTGTTACTCTTAAAAAGGACACCAGAACTTTTAATTTTGGATTAAATTAGCTCCTTTAAAAATATCAATGAAATTTCTAGCTATTATAGAGCGGCGCTGCCTATGATATTGCTTATATGCCCTTTTCAAAACCTGCATGCATACAGTTTTTTCTTTTAATTGAAACTCATAAACGTTCAATAAAAGTTTTATCTTAATGCCTTTAGTGTCATTAGTCGCATTGACTGTAGGGATAGTGTTAAAGGTATACATGTATTGCCTTCTGGCTAGTTCAAAATCCACCACAACTTACCCTTAAGGCATTGGGAGGAATTGAGGGGGGAACCTAAAATCTCAGAAAACGCTTAGAGTTGAGGGATCGGGATGAAACTTGGTGGGAAAAATAAGCACACGTCCTAGTTACGGGATTGACATAACCGGAACGGATCTGCTCTCTTTGGGGGAATTCGGGGGGGGGGGAAGGTCAATTAAAAAAATTTAGAAAAATATAAAGTATTTTTGACTTACGAAAGAGTGATCGTATCTTAGTGAAATTTCATATTTAGAAGGACCTCGAAACTAAGATCTCTTATTTTAAGTCCTGACCGGATCCAGTGTCATTAGGGGGGGGGGAGGACCCAAAATCTTGGAAAACGCTCAAAGCGGAGAGATCAGGATGAAACTTGACTGAAGTCCAAGATGGATGACTGACATAACCGGACCGGATCCACTCTCTTTGGTGGAGTTGGGGGGGGGGGAATAATTCGTAAAAATTAGAAAAAATGAGATATTTGTAACTGGAGTTGGAGGGGGAAACCGGAATTCTTGGAAAACGTGAAAATCGAAGTATCTTACGAATGGGTGATCGGATCTTAATGAAACTTGATATTAAGAAGAATCTTATGTCTCAGATTCTCCATTTTCAATTCGAATCGGATCCCAGGACATAGAGGGTTGGAGGGGGGAAACAGAAATCTTGGAAAACCTAAGCGGAGAGATCGGGATGAAACTTGATGGGAAGAATAAGCACAAGTTATAGATAGGAGATTGACATAATTGGTACGGATCCGTTCTCTTTGATGGAGCTGGGGATTGTTATTTTGGAAAAATCAGAAAAATTGAGGTATTTTTAACTTAAGAATGGGTGACCGGATCTTAATGGAATTTGATTTTAAGAAGGAACTCATGTCTCAGAGCTCTTATTTTAAATCCCGACCAGATCTTTTGACATTGGGGGGAGTTGGAGGGGAAACCAGAAATCTTGGAAAACGCTTATAAATGTCGTAGATACGTGATTGACGTAACTGGACTGGATCCGCTCTCTTTGGTGGAGTTAGGTGGTGGGATTCAGTGTTTTGGCGAGTTTGGTGCTTCTGGACCTGCTAGGACGATGAAAATTGGTAAGCGCAGGGAGCTGCACAAATTGACTTGATAAAGTCGTTTTCCTCGATTCGACCATCTGGGAGGCTGAAGCGAGAGAGAAAATTAGAAAAAGGAGGCATTTATAACTTATGAGTGGGTGATTGGATCTTGATGAGTTTTGATATTTAGAAGGACCTCGTGATTCATAGCTCTTATTTCAAATCCCGACCGGCATTAAGCTTCTGAGAAAAACAAGAGCTAAGAGCTCATATGGCACTTGTGACGAGGTCGGAAGAGCCAAGAGCTCATTTGGTATGAGCTCTAGCAAAATTACAAGAATCAATAGATTGCTTTAAAAGGAAAATCAGAGGGTTCTACCAATTTTCATCGTCCTAGCACGTCCAGAAGCACCAAACTTGCCAAAGCACTGAACCCCACCCCCTAACTCCCTCAAAGAGATCAGATCCAGTACAGTAACGTCAATGGTGTATCTACGACATTTGCTTATTCTACCCCCCAAGTTTCATCACGATTTCTCCACTCTAAGCATTTTCAAAGATTCATGGTTCCCCCTCAAACTCCCCTCAAACTCAACAGACCTAGTCGGGATTTGAAATAAGAGCTTTGAGAAACGAGTTCCTTCTAAATATCAAATTTCGTCAAGATCTGGTCACCCGTGCTTAAGTTAAAAATACCTCAATTTTTCTAGTTTTTCCAAATTAACACCCCCCAGCTCCCCCAAAGAGATGAAATCCATTCCAATTATATCAATCACGTAACTATAACTTGTGCTTATTCTTCCCATCAAGTTTCATCCCGATCTCTCCACTCTAAGCGTTTTCCAAGATTTCTGTTTCCCCCTATGTCCCCAGATCCAATTCGAATTGAAAATGGTCCATCTGAGACATACGATCCTTCTATAGATCAAGTTTCATTAAGATCCAATCACCCATTCGCAAGATAAAGATACCTCAATTTTCACGTCTTCCAAGAATTCCGGTTCCCCCTCCAACTCCCCCTAATGTCACCGGATCTGGTTGGGATTTAAAATAAGAGCTCTAAAGCACAAGATCCTTCTAAATATTGAATTTAATTAAGATCTGATCACCCGTTCGTAAGTTAAAATACCTAAGTTTTTCTAATTTTTCCGAATTACCCCCCCCCCCCCCCCCCTCGCTCAACTCCACAAAAGAGAGTGGATCCAGTCAGGTTATGTCAGTTACGTATCTTGGACATGTTTTTATTCTTACCACCAAGTTTCATCCTGATCTCTCCGCTTTATGTGTTTTCTAAGATTTCCGGTCACTCCTCCCCCCTAATGACGCTGGCTCTGGCCGGGATTTAAAATAAGAGATCTGAGTTACGAGATTCTTTTAAATATAAAATTTCATTAAGGTCCGATAAATCCTTCGTAAGTTAAAAATACCTCATTTTTTCCATTGCTTTGGATTTAACCGTCCCCTCCCCCCTAGATGGTTGAATCGGGGAAATGACAATTTCTAATTTAATCTGGTCTGGTTCCTGATACGCCTGCAAAATTTCATCGTCCTAGCTTACCTGAAAGTGCCTAAACTAGCAAACCGAGACCGGCAGACCGACAGACAGAATTTGCGATCGCTATAGATAGATAGATAAGTGTATTTCAAAAACCCATGGGCCATATACACACAAAAATATAAATAAATAACAAACAAGCAAGGAAATTAACAACAGTACGAATCACAAACACGCACAAAAAACAGAATTCAACGCGAAAAGTGCCTAATCTAGCAACAAAAGAAATTAGTTATATAAAACTTTTTCTTCTTATTAAGGATATATCAATAAACACTCCCACTCGAAATATTGTGGTTGGGTTACTATTTTGCAGAATACCCGGAAGCATCAAATTAATCCCATGCAAATAAATTTCCCGTAGATCCAAGAGCACCGGGCATTTCCAGAGAAAATGATCCAAGTCTTCATCATCATCTTTATAAAGGGGACAAACATACCGCCTATGAGGACCAACTATCATTTTATTTTTGTCGAAAGTGTTTTGCCTGTTCCGAATTGGAAGACAATTCGCCCTAAGCTGAATCCAACGACGTAGAACTAAGCCGGTAAATTAAATTTAAAATAAACTTCCTTTCCAAAACTAGGTTTTGCCTGATTATAATGTTGTAGGGTGGTAGAATCTAAAACCAGCCCTTGCCAATGCTGAATTTCCTAACTCTCTAATATAAATCGTACCTGGCTTTCTAAATATGTTGGTACATCACTAGAACAAAGACCATTATTCCATAAATAAGGCATTCCTACTTTTTCTAGTAATGATTTAATTTGGGATGGCCACGAGGTTTTTAAACGACATTTCAACATCTGTTCATATTCCGCTCTTACTAGTCTATCTTTATTACTCTTAGTTAACTTCAACCAGAATCTAAGCATTAATATATACCTACATAGCTTTAAAGAAAACATGCCCATATCGCCTTTCAGAATCTGTGAATGAGTTGTCTGATGTAGACCAAACACTCTTTTATAGTACTGGAGCTGAAGGGACTTCAGTTGCTGCACCGTTTCTCCACCCCACATCCCTGCTTCATATTCTATCACGGGTATAATTTTTGTGTTAAATATTCTTTTATGCATTTTTAGGTTTTTAATCCCCATTATCGTTGGGTTTCTAAATATTGCTGACATGGCCACTTTACCTCTCTTAATTATTTCATCAACATGACTCTTTAGGCTTCCATTTTCCGGTAAGATAAAGCCTAAATATTTTATTCGTTTACTAAATCGTAATCATGTTCCCTAATAGGATAAATAACCATCTCTGGGGTATGCACTACCTCCTGAAGATCTACACACTCACCTTCCAAATTATTTAGGTAATCGGGCCATGAATCAGCTTCCGGAACAACCTGGGTATTAACATTTCTCTTTCCACTATCATTCTTTATATAGCCCCCAAACTTTTTAAAATCTTTATTTCTAAAATCATCAGCAATGTCCAGTTTCTTCTTACTCTCGTACTCTGTTTTTTCTTCTTTTTATTAAACTTTTATATTCTCTTCTTTTATCTTTATATTTAGCTAATCTCATACTTTGATCTTCAGCGCTATCAAATTCATTCAAACAATTTAATAAATATTTTACTTCTTCTTTCATTAACTTGCAACCCAAATCAAAATATCGCTCATTCTTTTTTAATTTTTTAGTCAGGCCACATGATTCTGCACAATTGTCCATTATTTCGTTTAACAACATAATTACACTATGTGCATCTTTTTCATTGTGTTCTAACGCTTTCAACCTATTTTTTACATGCGGCTCCAAGAGCTCCCTTTTAAATGCCTCAATATCTTTATCTGTTAAATCGTTTCTAATTCGTTTTTATAAGCCTATTTTTCTATAATCCGCACTGTAGAAATTCTTTATTCGTGAGCCGTGGTCCACAAACTGCCCAATCTTCACCTCAAGCTTAATAGCTCTATGATCAGATTCAACTAAATCTAATACTCCCATATTTATTGATTTGGGTACAAATTGCGGATTAATTAGCACATAATCTACAACACTTGGAGTTGGACCCGAAAGGCAAGTGATCTCGCCCCTACCCTTATCATTCCCAAACATACCATTCGCAATCATCAGACCATGTTCCCCACAAAACGCCAGGAGCTTTCTTCCCCATACATTTATTTTTCTTTTTTCATCCTTGTTGCTTCGAGGTATTCTACAACAAATTGGGACAAAATCACCTAAATCTGGGATCAACACATCTGGGATCTCAGCCTCCAGGCCGGTATAAGCATTGAAATCCCCCATTAACACACAATCCAGATCTCAATAACTTTCTTGTATCAACGAAAATTCTTCTCCTAAAATTTCTCAAGTATTTTCTCGATTATACGAACTATTCTGTGGAGGTATATACACTACACCCAAAATTAATTGCTTCCCACATTTCAAATAAATATACAGCCGAAGCAAATTTTTAGATCTACTACTAATTGTCTCATAACCTTCAATAGCAGATGATTTAATCAAAACCAAAATGCTACCATAATGTCTATTATTTCTTGCTACATTACGCACGGTTTGTTCAACGAAATACCCGGGAGAGGTGATATAGGAGAACAATCGTTCCATGTTTCAATAAGTGAAATCACATCAAACGAAAATAAATCGTCATATAAATAGGTCAACTTATCAGGTAATTCTTGTATGTTCCATGACACTAGACTCAGTATATGGCCCTCTATTTTCTATGTTTCTACGCCTTCTGTTAGCACGTTAACATCACTAGCCTTTGGTTGAGAATGCTCGTTACTAGTCTTAGTCGGGGAAAAGGCAACATGATAATACTCACGACTGCGGTTATTTATATCCGCTAACACACTTCGGTGTTTATTGTCATAAAAATCACGTGAAAAACCACCACGATGTCTTTCATAAAATTTCTTTCTTGGCGAATGGCTTCCTTTGGGTGCTACATTATGAGTAACTGCTCGATGCAGGTCATTTGCGCTGACAATAGCACTAGCAGGTCTTTTAGCTGTCGATACTGCCTGAGGAGTGCTGGTCGATGGTACCAATGTCTCAGTATCACTGTCACTGGCATCACTAACTAGCCTCATCGGAATATTATTGGGATCATTTGGGAGCCTAGCACTAAAGGGTGGACCAGAATTTTGTACTGGCTTCAAATTACGCTTAATCTCGACTATTGAATTTCCATCGTACCTGAATATTCGGCCTTGGACGAACAATTTGTCACCTCATAACTTTGGATCACTGCCGTCATTCTGCGCAAGAGTCAACATTTCCTTTAAATGTTTACGGGCCTCCCTTTGTACAGCTGTGTAATCCGGAGCCACCGATAAACCAAACCTTCTTAGTACGGAGCTCTTTCTTAAAATATAGTCTCTGATTTCCACCTAGTTTAGCTTTGCTACTATCGGCCCAGATTTCAATCTAAAAATGTCACGTATATCACTTGATTTATTCCGAGAGACGGCATAGTACGATTTAATAATCCCATTGTTTCTTGCTTCAGAGTATAATCGCCAAGTTGTTGAGGGGTATAATTATATAAGATTAAATTCGTTCTTGTCTGATCTGCTTCGGGCTTGTTGGCTCATTCATAAGAGACTGCTAGGTTAGATTTCACATTTTCCAGCTCTCTTTTAATTTCATCATTTGTCTTAGCATTGTTAGATAACTGCGTAATGATGCTACTTAACTGTACTTGTATGGCATCAATGCTATCCGAAAGTTCAGGAATCGTATTAGCTTTCTGAGAAAGCACCGGTAATAAATCCAGTTTAAAATTAATTTCTTGCAAGAACTGGGCACTTTGTATTTTCTCGGCCTCTCGTCTTTGGTCCGGCATTTACACCCTTGTAAACTTATCAAAGTGCAAAATGTAAAACCTTTATCACTCCTTGATTTGATCCAGTATCGTTAATTAGCAATAAGACTTCTTTTTTTTTCACCATTCGAAAAAAAAATCACAATATTGGCTCAAAGCCACGCAGGAGAGAAACGTTATTTCAATCTTGGTTTAAACTAGTTAGTTACACTTGGTAGATACCAATTGCCATAAAAACTATCTTTTTTCAACTGAAAGTAAGGAGCAAAATTAAAATTTACGACGAACAGTAATTATTCCGTACATGAAAGGGGCTGTTCCCTCCTAAACACCCCACTCTTTACGCTAAAGTTTGACTCTTTCTCACAACTTTACTTTTTAGGACAATAAAAAACCTTAGCATAAAGAGCGGGGCGTTCAGGAGGGAAGAGCCCCTGCATACCTGGAATAATTTCTGTTCGTTTTTAAGTTTTAATGTCGCTCCTTACTTTCAATAGAAAAAACGAGTTTTTTTTTTTATTTAATACATCTAAAGCGTCTAATCGTCAAATTGACTAAAGTACTCTTCTTTTTTTTGGTTTCAAGGTCAATGAAACTTTCTGTCTACCTTAAGTTTTAAAATTGTTTTTACTTTATAACAAGTGTTTGAATTTCTAATGAAAGTATAGACGAAAAAAAAAAAACTTTATTCATTAGAGTTCACTGCCCATTTTGATTTCGTAATAAATTTGAGCTGAACCAAATACTAAGTCTCTTTGAATGGAGAAGTTTTCTCTTTGTCCTGCACAATTTTCTGATTCAGCCAGTTTCATTTGAATTTTCGTGAAGCAAGCATCCTGTAAGGTAAGTTTTCGTTATTGATTAAATTAAAAAAAAAACAAGTTTTCGAACTGAAGGTAAGGAGCAACATTAAAACGAACCGAAATTACTCCTTATATGAAAGAGCTGTCCCCTCCTCAATGCCTCGCTCTTTACGCTTTAGTTTGACTCTTTCTCTCAACTCTACTTTTTAAAACAGTGAAAAACTTTAGCGTAAAGATTGGGGCGTTGAGCAGGGAACAGTCCCTTTTATATACGGAGTAATTTCTGTTCGTTTTAAGTTTTAATGTCGCTCCTTGCTTTCAGTTAGTAAATTATTAGTAAAAATGTACGTAACTTACGAATTCACTTATGTAGCGAAATCCCATATTCGTATGTTTTTATTACGTATATGAGGGGTTCGTCCCCTCGTCAATACCTCGCTATTTACACTAAAGCTTAAATTTTGTCCCAATTCCATAGTAATGATCCCTGTATGACAAATCCCGTAGAATAAACAGTTGAAATTAATAAGATTACTTTATCGTAAAGAGCGAAGTATTAGGAAAAGGTGAAACCTTCATATGCATAATAATTTCTGTTTGTTTCAAGTTTTAATGTCGCTCCTTGCTTTCAGTTAAAAAGAAAGATCTGTTTTCTTTTGTTTAATTTCTGAACGTTTTTGAATTAATGCATGTTTTGCTTTTGGCTCTCCGCATATGAATAATGAAAACAAAATTTGCGTATTAATTTTTTTTTTGGGGGGGGGGGCTAAGTGGCTTTCTCATAGTTTTGATCGGACGATTTTGAGAAAAAAAGGAGCAGGAGTGTAGACCGAGTTACCCTCCAATCCTTGAGTTACTTAAAAAGGCAACTAGAACTTTTAATTTTTTACGAACGTTTTTATTAGTAAAAATATACGTAACTTACGAATTCACTTATGTAGCGAACTCCTATATTCGTATGTTTTTATTACGTATATGAGGGGTTTGTCCCCTCGTCAATACCTCGCTCTTTACACTAAAGCTTAAATTTTGTCCCAATTCCATAGTAATGATCCCTGTATGACAAAGGCCGTAGAATAAACAGTTGAAATTAATAAGATTACTTTATCATAAAGAGCGAAGTATTAGGAAGAGGTGAACCCTTCATATGTGTAATAATTTCTGTTCGTTTTAAGTTTTAATGCTGATCCTTACTTTCAATTGAAAAAACTTTTCATATTTATGTTTTCATTGTTTTTTGAAAATTTGCTAATAAATCCTTCGCCCCCTTCATGGAAATTCTCTTCCCCCATGACAAATTTCTCCATGGAAAGTTCTCCTGCATCACCCTATCTCCTCAACCCCTCCCCGCAAACGAAAAATCCCCCTGAGAGCGTCTGTAAACTTCTCAATAACTATTACTTTATGTAAACAACGGTCAAAGTTTATAGCTTACAACCCCTCCCACGGGGACTGTGGGGGACTAAGTCGTCCCCAATGACATAGTTGTAAGTTTTTTGACTATGCTGAACAAAATGGCTATTTCAGAATTTTCATCCGGTAACTTTGAGAAAAAGGTGAGCATGGGAGGGGGCCTAGGTGCCCTCCAATTTTGGTCACTTAAAAAGGACACTAGAACTTTTAATTTCCATTAGAATGAACCCTCTCGCGACATTCTAGGACCACTGGGGAACCCCTCATCCCTGGGGAAAAACACACAAAAAAACAATAAAACAAGCATCCGTGATCTATCTTCTGGCAAAACATACAAAATTCCACACTTTCGTAGATAGGAGCTTGAAACGTCCTCTATAGAGTTCTCTGATACGCTGAAACTGATGGTGTGATCGTTAAGATTCTATGACTTTTAAAGGGTATTTCCCCCTATTTTCTAAAATCAGGCTAAATTTTCTCAGGCTCGTGACGTTTGATGGGTAAGACTAAACTTGATAAAACTTATATCTTTAAAATTAGCATTAAAACGCGATTCTTTTGATGTAACTATTGGTATGAAAATTTGTATCCGTTTTTTAGAGTTTCGGTCACTATTGAGCCGGGTCGCTCCTTACTACAGTTCGGGTACCACGAACTGTTGATTCTCTCACTTTTTTATAGTGTCATTTTTACTTCTAGCTATTAAGTTCTTTTCACATGCTGAATTAGTCGTAGCTATGATGAAAAATATTAAATTCAAAAATGCCTTAAACCGGTAGTTAGTTTTACCGTTAACATATTTAAGGTATGAGATTTTTAATTTGTAGGATGAAGAATATTTCTGCTAATCAGATTTTCATATTTTCGTTTATTATTACAGGCTACACTTCTTAAAATGATTTTGAATAATAATTTGGCAAATTATTATCTCACTTTCAATTCTACTACCAGGTGAAAAAAGTACTTATATTCTTGAATAATCATAGAATTATCAAAAAAATATCTTGATTTTTGATAAAATCATAAAACGCAAACATTGCAATTTAGCCCTACGAAAAGCTATTTCACATTATTCTTCCATTATGTAAGCTACTTAACACAAAAATATAGCGCTGTGATTAGCAAACTATGAATAATCCACTGATGAGACTTTTTTTCCATATTTTTGGAAAATAGGTAAATAGGGAGCAGTTAAATTTACTGATCTAGGAGTAAGTGGAACATACCACTCCATACCTTTTTTATGCTCTTTCTCGACATAATAACCGCTTTAGTCGCAAATTCAATTTTAATTCATTTATTGACCCTTAAAGGGAAATTAAGGAGTGACATTAAAACTTAAAACAAACAGAAATTACTCCGTATATGAAAGGGGCTGTCCCCTCCTCGACGCCTCACTCTTTACGCTAAAGTTTGACTCTTTTTCCCAACCCTACTTTTTAAAACAGTAAAAAAAACTTAAGAGTAAAGAGCGGGGCGTTGAGGAGGGAATAACCCCTTTCATATACAGAGTAATTTCTGTTCGTTTTAAGTTTTAATGTTGCTCCTTACTTTCAGTTAAGCAAAAAAATTTGTTAAGCAAAAAACGATTTTGAGAAAAAAAGGAGCAGGAGTGTAGACCGAGTTACCCTCCAATCTTTGAGTTACTTAAAAAGGCAACTAGAACTTTTAATTTCTTACGAACGTTTTTATTAGTAAAAATACACGTAACTTAGGAATTAACTTACGTAACGAACTTCTATTTTCGTATGTTTTTGTTACGTATATGAGGGTGTTCGTCCCCTCGCCAATACCTCGTTCTTTACACTAAAGACTAAATCTTGTCCCGATTTCTTAGAAATGACCCCTGTATGACAAAGGCTGTAGAATAAATAGTTGAAATTAATAAAATTACTTTATCGTAAAGAGCGAGGTATTAGTAGGAGGTGAATTCCTCATATGCGTAATAATTTCTATTTCGTTTTAATTTTAATGCTGCTCCTTAATTTCAGTTGAAAAAACTTTTCGTATGTATTTTTCATTGTTTTTTAAAAAATTGCTAAGAAATCTTACGCCCCTTCATGGAAATTCTCTTCCCCCATGAAAAATTCCTCCGTGGAAAGTTACCCCCGCATTAACCCCTCCCCTCAACCCCCCTCCCTTAACCCCTCCCCTCAAACTAAAAAAAATCCCCCTGACTTGTTGCAAAAAATACAAAATTCCGCATTTTTGTACATAGGAGCTTGAAACCTCTACTGTAAAGTTCTCTGATACACTGAATCTGATGGTGTGATTTTCGTTAAGATTCTATGATCTTTAAGGCGTATTTCCTCCTATTTTCTAAAAAAAAGGCAAATATTCTCAGGCTTGCAACTTTTGATGGGTAAGACTAAACTTGATGAAACTTATGTACTTAAAATCAGAATTAAAATACGATTCTTTTAATGTAACTATTGGTATCAAAATTCCATTTTTTAGAGTTTTGGCTACTATTGACCCGGGTCGCTCCTTACTACAGTTTGTTACCACGAACTGTTGATGTATGACATTTCTCTCACTTTTTTAGAGTCAGTTTTACTTCTAGCTATGAAGTTCTTTTCATATGCTGAATTAGTCATAGCTATGACGAAAAATATTAAATTCACAAATTTCCTAAACTGGTAGTTTTACCGTTAACATATATTGGCTATGAGAGTTTTAATTTATAGGATGAAGAATGTTTCCACTAATCAGATTATCATATTTTCTACAGGGTTACTACGCTTCTTCAAATGATTTTGAATAATAATTTGGCAAACAATTATCCTACCCTCAATGTTACTACCAGGCGAAAAAAGTACTTTTATTCTTGAATGATCATAAAATTAGCAAAAAAAAAAAAAATCACTTGATTTTTGAAAAAATCATACAACGCAAAAATTGCAATTTAGCCCTAAAAAAAGCTATTTCACATTGTTATTCCATAATGTAGGCTATTTAACACGAAAATATAGCGCTCTGATTAGTAAGCTATGAAAATTTCACTAATGAGATTTAAGTTCATATTTTTGAAGACCTCAAGTAATCCTTGTAAATAGAAAGCAGTTAAACTTACTGACCTAGGAATAAGTGGAACATACCGCTCAATACCTTTTTTATGCTCTTTCTCGATATAACAACCGTTTTAGTCGCAAATTCAATTTTAAGTCATTTATTGACCCTCAAAGATGACCCTACTCTTTTCTCGTGGCTACCCTAGCCCTTTACTGACCCTAACCTTTTCTCTTATTTTAGTTACCGCTTATATACCTCTTTTAGCGTCACTCTGGTTAAAACCGGTTTACCCGTAAATTGAATCGGTGTTGGCGAAATCCAGCATCTGAAAACGCATAAGAAATATATAACTTGGGCTAAATATTTTCACATGAAGGCGGGGGGGGGAGTAAGGGTGGAGAATAACGAAGCTACAATTGGAATGTATTAACTACAATTATTCTGCATACGATGAACTATGTGTTGTTTCTAATCCTTTTATATAACTAAAAATAAGAGATAAAGGTATCAAACAGTACGTGGTAACGAACTGTAGTAAGGAGCGACCCGGCTCAATAGTAAACGAAACTCTAAAAAACGGAATTTTGATACTAATAGATAGATCAAAAGAATCGCATTTTTCCAATGATTTTGAATATATATAAGTTTAATCAAATTTAGACATATCCATCAAAAGTTAGAAGAATTTGCTCCTTGAAAAAATTTGCCTTATTTTGGAAAGTAGGGGGAAAACATCCCCTAAAAGTCATAGAATCTTCACGAAAATAACACCATCGCATTGGGCGTATCAGAAAATCCCACTGTAGAACTTTCAACCTTCTATCTACAAAATTGTGGAATTTCATATTTTTTGCCAGAAGATCGACCAGTGGTGCGTGTTTATTTGTTTTCTTTTTTCCCCAGGGGTGATCGTATCGACCCAGTGGTGTTAGATTGTCACGAGACGGCTCATTCTAACGGAAATAAGAAATTTTAGTGCCCTTTATAAGTGACCTAAAAATAGGAGGTCAGCTAGACCCCCTCCCACGCTCATTTTACCCCCAAAGTCAACGGATCAAAATTTTAAGACAGCCATTTTGCTCAACATGGTAAAAAATCTAATAACAATGTATTTGAGGACGATTTACTCCCTCACAGTTCAAGGGGAGGGGCTGCAAGTTACAAATTTGATCAGCGTTGAGGTATAGTAATGGTTATTGGGAAGTGTACAGACGTTTCCAGGGGGATTTTTTGGTTGGGAGGGGGGAGGGTTGAGGGGAGGGGTTACGTGGGAGGATCTTTCCATGGAGGAATTTGTCATGGGAGAAGATAATTTCCATGAAGGGGGCACAGGATATTCTAGCACTATTTAAAACAAAAAAAAAAACAATTAAAAAATAAACATGGAAAAGTTTTTTCAACTGAAAGCAAGGATCAGCACGATTAAAATGCGATTCTTTTGATCTTTTGATGCGATTCAATCCCCTAAAATTCATAGAATCTTAACGAAAATCACACCGTCAGATTCAGCGTATCAGAGAACCCCACTGTTCAAGTTCCAAGCTCCTATCTACAAAAATGTGGAATTTTGTATTTTTTGCCAGAAGACAAGTCACGGATGCGTGTTTATTTTTTTTTTCTTTTTCCCAGGGGTAATCGTATCGACCCAGTGGTCCGAGAATTTTGCGAGAGGGCTCATTGGAACGGAAATGAAAAGTTTTAGTGCTCTTTTTAAGTGACCAAAAAAATTGGAGGGCACCTAGGCCCCCTCTCACGCTCATTTTTCCCAAAGTTGTCGGATGCAAATTCTGAGATAGCCATTTTATTTAGCATAGTCGAAAAAACTTACAACTATGTCTTTGGGACGACTTATTCCCCCACAGTCCCCATGGGAGGGGCTGCAAGTTGCAAATTTCGACCACTGTTTGCATATAGTAATGGTTATTGGGAAGTGTAGAGACGTTTTTAGGAGGATTTTTGGTTTGGAGGGGGGTCGAGAAGAAAGTATTATGTAGGGGAAATTTCCCATGGAGGAATTTGTCATGGGGGAAGAAGATTTCTATAAAGGGGGCGCAGCATTTTCTAGTATTATTTAAAAAAACAATGAGAAAATAAATATGAAAAAGTTTTTTTTCAACTGAAAGTAAGGAGTAGCATTAGAACTTAAAACGAACAGAAAATATTACACATGTAAGGGGTTCACCTCCTCCTAATACCTTACTCTTTACGCTAAAGGATTTTTAGTAATTTCAACTATTTATTCTACGGCCTTTGTGATTCAGGGGGACGAAAGTTAAGCTTTAATGTAAAGAGTTATTGACGAGTGGGTGAACCCTCTCATATACATAATAAAGACATACGAATATAGAATTTTGTTACGTAAGCTAATTCGTAAGTTACGTATATCTTTTACTAATGAAAACGTTCGTAAAAACTAAAAGTTCTAGTTGCCTTTTTAAGTACCCAAAAAATTGGCGGGCAACTAGGCCTCCTCCCCCTCCTTTTTTCTCAAAATCTTTCGATCAAAATAATGGGAAAGCCATTTAGCCAAATAAATAAATATGCAAATTTCGCTTTAATTACTCATCTGCGGAGAGCCGAAATCAATACATGGATTAATTAAAAAACGTTCAGAAATTAAATAAAAAAAAACAAGTTTTTTTTTAACTGAAAGTAAGGAGCGACATTAAAACTAAAACAGAACAGAAATTACCCCGTATATGAAAGGGGCTGCTCCCTCTTCAACGCCCTGCTCTTTACGGTACAGTTTTTAATGTTTTAAAAAGTAGAGTTGAGAGAAAGAGTCTAGTGCAAAGAGTTTAGCGCAAAGAGCAAGGCATTAAAGAGGGAGCATCCCCTTTCATATACGGGGTAATTTTTGTTCGTTTTAAGTTTTAATGTCGCTCCTTACTTTCAGTTAAAAAAAACTGTTAATTTTAAATTTTCATCTTTGAGGGTCCATAATGAGTTTAAAATTGAACTTGTAAGCAAAGCAATTATTATACTCTGAAGGAAAAAAGGTTTTGAGTCCAAAGAAAATAACCCCTTAAATATAAAGTCTTTTAATAAAGTCCCGTTAAAATACCCGTGGTTCACGTATATGCTATCAGCAGGCCACATTCTAGCTCTCTAGATACATTCATAGCAGCAGCTCACTCGTTCCTTAACACTCATCAGTCAGAATAATATCGCAATACTGATGATACTGACGTTGACAATTTAATATTATTTCCTTCCATAAATTATATATCCTACCAGTTGAATCATTAAAATAATGGCACCTGCAACCCTGCATCAAAAAATGTATCTCCCTCCTTTATAATAGGTTATGTGCATTTACAAGTAACTGCATATAATTTCTAGAAATAAGCGAAAAAATCAATTCTGGGAGAATTACCAAAGCTGATTCATGAATGATTAAATAAAAAAAAAGTAACAGAAAGTAAGGAGTGACATTAAAAGTTAAAATTAACAGAAATTATTCCGTATATAAAAGTGGGTGTCCCCTCCTCCACGCCTCGATCTTTACGCTAAAGTTTGACTCTTTGTCGCAACTCTAGCTTTTAAAACAAACATAGCTTTAGCGTAAAAAGTTAATATTCAAGGGGAAATGTTACACTGAGGGGATTTGACATAATATTTATACGACAATATTTTTAGTACTCTTGGATTCTCATTGCCGAAATTTTTTTATTTGGAGATGTTCCAGACGATTTTGGGGTTAAAAGGGGCTTGGGAGGGGGGCCAGCTGGTCTCCAATCTTTTTGGTCTCAGAAAAAAAGAAAAATAAACACACGTCTGTGATCTTTCTTCTGGAAAAAATTACCAAACTCCATGTTTTTGTGGATAGGAACTTGAAACCTCTATACTCGGGTTTGCTGATACACTGAATCTGGTGGTATGGTTTTCAATAACATTCTTTGACTTTTAGGAGTTATTCCCTCTCCATTTTCGAAAATCAAGAAAATTTTCTCAGGCTCATAGCATTTGATGGGTAACACTGAGTTTAATTAATCTTATACATTTGGAATCAGAATAATAAGTACATTCATTTGGTATGTCCATTGATATCAAATTGTCGTATTTTAAAGTTTTGGCTACTAGTGAGTCGCCTCGCTCCTCGCATACATTTAAGGAAGATATCCAGTGATGTATCCATTTTCATCCTTGCTAAATTATCTCGGAAACTGTAAATCTACTGAAATGGCAATTTTTTCTCCCTAGACAGTTTTTTTCAGAAACATTTCTTAGAGTTTTGGTTACCATGCGCTATTTTGAACTCTCTTAGCCCCTTTAAAGGTTCAAACTGTAATTTCATCGAAACGATTACTGAAAAAAAGAGCATAAAACACAGGATCAAGTGATGTATTCAATTTGGGCATTTGGCCATAATAATGTACTTTTTGATGTCTCAAGCATACTCTCCTCCCCACTTACATCAAAATTCACCGGTCGTATTCTCTATTTGCTGATCAGTTTGTATACAGACGACTATAACGAACCGAAAAAACTGACAAAACAACAATGAGGATAGTTTTTGAGTATATTAATAATGAAACAAAGTAAATAATTTGGCAAGGACTTTCGTTAAGATGGTAAAAAACTAACCTTCCGAATTTCTCACGAATCAAATTTGAAGATTTGAGATTCAAATTTGAAGATTCAAAGCTTGAAGAAAAGAAGAAGGGAAAAGAGAAAGAAAATGGGGCCCAACTACTGGTAATGAAAGACAAAGGGTGACAGAAAGTTAGAACTAAATGATTTGGGTTTTTAAAGCGTTAAGGGCCAGAGCAGAATCAAAATCTTCGGTTTTACTCTTAGACTTTAGACACTTTGTTGTTGAAAGTTTATGTTCATGTAAAATGGAATTAGTTCATAGACCGTTTTCATCTTTTTAAGGTATTGCTAAATCGATGGGATGCAGAGACTAAAAATCTCTTTCCAAATTGGATCTCATTGATCTTGCTGGCTCTGGACACAGTGAGGCAGCAACTGGACACTGTGGTGCTCGCTTTGAGGAAGGGAGGAGCATCAATAAGTCTTTATTAGCTCTTGGTAAACCTTTGTTTTCGTTATGCATAGTGCCAAAGAATGTCGGAAACTGTTAATAGGAATTTTTTACATTGTGCATTTAATGGGAAGCAGTGCCTCTAGGAGTGCAGCATCTCCCAGCCTAATCAGAAATATTTAAAACAGACAGCTTTAATTTATAAAATGTTGATTTTGACTAAAAATTTAGCTTCAGGAGGGCTCTCTTGTTTAATTTCTTTTTATTATTATTAGGACTATACGTCTATGAAGAATACACTAAACTAGTTTTTCTTTTACGTAGGCATTTTAATTATACCTGTTGTGCTCTCTTGGTAAAAGTAGTTGTTTTTATCATTGACCAAATGATAAGCCAAAAAGGAAGAGAAGTATTAACAATATCTTCCTTAGCTCTTTATAACTTGACTTTAAAACTTTGCTGGGGTCAAACAGTCAAAAAGGGCCATCTTCATCACTTTCCTTTGAATTCACATGTTGCACACACACATTTTTTCCTTCACCCCTAGATTAAAAACTACGAAAAGTTAGATTTCTACTTGTCTAATAAATCTGATTTCCGAAAAACACCATCTTTGCATAGTACATTTAAAATTCAAATACAACGCTTTAGGTCCCTATGTTACAATGACTTTTTGCCAGGCAGGATATTAGCAATTATATTATGTTTCGTGATTGAGACAAGTGTCAATAGAACTCATTTAGAGTTTTTTCAGCTTTCAGGTTGGCTATTTGTAAAGTTTCTTCAACAACTTTACAATCAGTATAACCTTTCAAAAATTGTTTCAAAGGAAAAAATTACAGAATGACCTTTTCTGAAATGCCTGATCTTTTTAAAGATTTTTGTATAACTGAGTAAACTATTTTCATTTTTTAGTTATACTGTATAAAACAAAGCTTAAATATTCAAAATCTATAATTCAACATGTGTTCTGTCTATTGCAAAATTTTAATCATAAAACCATTTCATCAAAATAATGAAGAGGGAGCGAATCAAGGACTTCAAAAGAAAGCATCAATAATTTTATGCACTAATAGAGGGTTTGGACACTCTTAGCTGATATTAGATTACAATGTATTTTAATTTCGGAATCACCAGTAAAGTTATCTGGTTTAAGTTTCAGAAGTTTAATAGTGAAAATTGTATCAGAAAAATTACAAATTAAAATTACAATATAGGATGGAAGGGGGGGGGGGAGATTTTGCAATACATAGAGTGGAATAACTAGGGTTTCTCAGGCTCGTAGTATTTGACACGAGTTTAATTAATTTTATACATTTGGAATCAGAATAATAAGTAAATTCATTTGGTATGTCCATTGATATCAAATTGTCGTATTTTAAAGTTTTGGCTACTAGTGAGCCGCCTCGCTCCTCGCATACATTTAAGGAAGATATCCAGTGATGTATTCATTATCAGCCTTGCTAAATTATCTCGGAAACTGTAAATCTACTGAAATGGTAATTTTTTCTCCCTAGACAGTTTTTTTAGAAACATTTCTTAGAGTTTTGGTTACCATGCGCTATTTTGAACTCTCTTAGGCCCTTTAAGGGTCCAAACTGTAATTTCCTCAAAAACGGCTACTGAAAACAAAGAGCATAAGAAACAGCTTCAAGTGATGTATTCAATTTGGGCATTTGGCCATAATAATGTACTTTTTTGATGTCACAAGGATACGCTCCTCCCCATATACATCAAAATTCACTGGTCGTATACTCTATTTGCTGATCATTTTGTATGCAGACGACTATAACGAACCCAAAAAACTGACAAAACAATGAGGATAGTTTTGAGTATATTAATAATGAAACAAAGTAAATAATTTGGCAAGAACTTCCGTCAAGATGGTAAAAAACTAATCTTCCGAATTTCTCAAGAATCAAATTCAAGCTTGAAGAATTGAAGAAGAGAGAAGAGACAGAAAATGGGACCCAACTACTGGTAATGAAAGACAAAGAATGTTAGAACTAAATGATTTGGGTTTTTAACCCGTTAAGGGCCAGAGCGGAATCAAAATCTTCGGTTTTACTCTTAGACTTTAGAAACTTTATTGTTGAAAATTAATGTTCATGTAAATCTCAACATACACATCTCTAAAATGGAATTAGTTCACGGACCGTTTTCTTCTTTTTAAGTTATTGCTAAAGCGATGGGATCCAAAGACGGAAACGGAATCTCTTTCCAAATTGGATCTCATTGATCTTGCTGGCTCTGGACACAGTGAGGCAGCAACTGGATACTGTGGCGCTCGCTTCGAGGTAGGGAGGAGCATCAATAAGTCCCTATTACCCCTTGGCAAACTCCTTGCTAGCTCTGGACACAGTGAGGCAGCAACTGGATACTGTGGCGCTCGCTTCGAGGTAGGGAGGAGCATCAATAAGTCCCTATTACCCCTTGGCAAACTCCTTGCTAGCTCTGGACACAGTGAGGCAGCAACTGGACACTGTGGTGATCGCTTCGAGGAAGGGAGGAGCGTCAATAAGTCTTTATTAGTTCTTGGTAAACCTTTGTTTTCGTTATGCATAGTGCCAAAGAATGTCGGAAACTGTTAATAGGAATTTTTTACGATGTGCATTTAATGGGAAGCAGTGCCTCTGGGAGTGCAGCATATCCCAGCAGAATTAGAAATATTTAAAACGGACAGCTTTAATTTATAAAATGTGGATTTTGACTAAAGATTTAACTTCAGGAAGGTTTTTTTGTTTAATTTCTTTTTATTAGTATTAGGACTATACGTCTATGAAGAATACACTAAATTAGTATTTCTTTTACGTAGGCCTTGTAATTATACCTGTCATGCTCTCTTGACTAAAGTAGTTATTTTTATCCTTGACCAAATGATAACCCAAAAAGGAAGAAAAGTATTAACAATATCTTCCTTAGCTCTTTTTTGGCTTGATTTTATAATTTTGCTGGGACTGGTATTTTTTTTTTTTTTTGCCTTTTTTTTTGCTGACGAACCTCTTATCAGGTTTCCATACTCTTTGTCAAGTGCCCTTCAATCGAATTGGACACTTAGATATTTGTCTAAACTATGTTTAATTTTTAACTTTTTTTGTGTGTACAAATCTTCATAAACAAGACAAAAGACTTAATTTTTCCATTTTAGTAAATGTTTTTGGGGGATATCTTGTATATAGCGTAGCCTGGAAATATACCTATCCCAGGATGGAATAGCTTAAAGATAAATCAATTTCAAAATGGACTTTTTTAATTCGAATTTATCCTATTGTTGTTTTTGCTGGTGGAATCTTCCCCGGGGATATTTTGCTTGAATATTCTTTCTTTTAAGGTCGCAGCAATACGCGACGAGTAAGTCAGTTATAGATCCAATAATTGCTGTTGGTGGACATAAAAACCAAAAAACAAAGGAAAAAAAAATTCTATAGAGGAAAAACGCCTGGTTGGGGTTTGGAAAGTTGTGTGTAATAGAATATAATATCCGGATTTATCTCCAGTAACGTATGTCGAACTCCAGTAATTTATATCCAGTAATTTATGTCGAAAAAGTGTTCATTATTGTATCACTTTTAGTGTTGTTATGAATAACCTATATTACAAAATTTGTTTTCACAAGCTTCTGGATGGTTTTTCAACGTTGTAAAATTGTGGCAACTAGATAGATGGACAAAAATTTTAAAATATATTGAGATAGGCATTTCTTAGCACTTTTCCAAACTCGATATCTGCTACTACTACTATTCCAGACTTTTCATCGCTGCAAAAAGCCAGCACTCATCCTCCCCCCACTCTTTTCAGAGAATTTACTCTCATTAAACGCTTATCCAACTTTTTCTCTTAAGTAAATTCCTCTACATCTTTTCTTATGGCTTTCCCTAGCCTCATCCAAGCATGTCTTGTTTTTCATTTGGCCGTAGCTGCATTTCCAAATGATGCAATATTTTTAAACTAATTATCTCATTTATAAAGCTTGACAAGAAAATTTTAAAGTTTTGTTCAGGATAGACTAAACAAGGGGATTCAGTCACATTTTTCATTCAGCTAATTTTTTTTGTATACGTTAGACAAACATGTATTTGAAATTATCGCTTGTCAATTCTTATGAAAAACACATACGGTACCATATCTTCTTCGACCTCTTGAAGAGCTCATGTTCCAGAGCGATACTTGATCTCCGTCTTCACCCTGTCTTCTAGCATCCTAATGTTGGTTCTATTTGTTATATACATTATCTCCCAAACTTTTTACAACCATTAACCCCCCCCCCCCTGCGCCTGGAGTATTCTACTTTTCATTGTCACTAGATCCACCTTTCCTACTAACAATGCTTCCTTGGTAAATGAAGCCATGCACTTTGACAGTTTTCTTGCTACCTAAGATCATTTCTTTATCTTCATTTATTCCTAACTTTAGCCTAATCCTTTTTATTTTTAATCCATTTCTAATTCCTAATTACCTCATTCCTGATCCTTTCATTTATTCCTTACTTTAAATAAATAACTTTATTTATCTAACCATTTCTTGCACACTGGAATATCAAATATGTTAGATTTGAATATGCTAGATTAAGTATATTAGATTTAAAATAAGAGATTTTATAAATACAAAATCTAACTAGGTAATTTCCTAAAAATATCTGTTGATTTTTCCTCCCTCGGTTAATGGGTTCTTTAACGTGTCGACTTACTTCTATTAATTCTAAAAAAAAAATTATATTGAATGTTTGATTCTGTTAATTTCAATATAGATAGAAGGATACAGTTCCGATGGGACAATCACAGCACTCAGTTTAATTTAAAGAAGAAAATGTTAAAGTAGGACAGTAATCTTAAGAACAATAAAAGCGAATAGCGTGGCTCTAAAATTGCAGCAGTCTATTACCAGGGCTATTTTTCTTTCCAACACCAAAAAAGCCTAAATTAGGTTTTTCCTATACGTTCCTATATTATTTGTTTAACATGCCTAACTTTTGACTTTGACTTTTAGGGGGTATCCCCCCACTTTCGAAAATCAAGAAAATTTCCTAATGCTCATAGCATTTGATAAGTAACACTGAGTTTAATGAATCTTAAGCATTTGGAATCAGCATAATAAGCTGATTCTTTTGGTATGTCTATTGATATCAAAATTTCAAATTTTAAAGTTTCGACTACTAGTGAGCCGCGTCGCTCCTCACAATCGGTTAAGGAAAATATCAAGTGATGTATTCATTTTTAGAGTTGCTAAATTATCTCGGAAACTGTATATTCACTGAAATGGCAATTTTTTCTTGTTAGACAAAATTTTTAGAAACATTTTTTTTTAGATTTTGGTTACCATGTGATATTTTACTGTTTTATTTTACTGTTTCAAAAAGTAGAGTTGAGAAAAAGATTCAAACTTTAACGTAAAGAGCGGGGTGTTGAGGAGGGAACAGTTCCTTTTATGTACGGATTAATTTCTGTTCGTTTTAAGTTTTAATGTCGCTCTCAACTTTCAGTTAAAAAACTTGTTTTTTTTTTATTTAATGTAAAATCAAAGAACTAATCCTGTCTTCAAAAAAATATTGTTCATCTTGTCATTACGCTAGTCCTGGCCATAACCAAAATCTTGTTCGTATTGATATTTTTACGTGGGGTATGAAAATTGTCATGACCGCTGTAAAGCCGTTCATAAAATCAAAAAGTCTTTCTATTAAGTTTCATAATATTCTTTGTGACACTCAGAAAAAATTGAGATAATATGTTGAATGGATACCGCAGAAAACAGTCCTAAAATATCGTTATATGTTTTTATCCCCCCCCCCCTACTGACATGAATAGGGTGGGGCACCGTTATAATGTACAAGGTTGCTCAGCTTTTGTTTACCATAAAGTGCAGAATCGACGCTGTATTATTCGAAGGTTTAGTGAGAATACGGCCTTCGGCGTATGCAGAATGATTTTGTTTATTTTAAGTTTTAATGTTGCTTCCTAATTTCATTTAGAACTTGTTTATTTTTTAATTTAAGTTTATCACTTATATGGGTGTTTGTATATTAAGTGTTTTAATAATTTTTGAAACATCTCCATATGTAGGACAATTAATGTTAAGAATTAAAAAAAAAACCTTTTCCACAAAATAAACCCTTCAAATAAAAATAGAAAATCCAAAGCCCCCCCCCCCCTGATTTGTTTTCTAAGCCATTTGGACTAAACATTGTAAGCTTCAAAATATCCCTTTTTAGTTTTCTCTTGTCTCTCATCTCTTGTTAGTTATTTTTATTCATTCCATTTTTTTAGGAATTAAGGCGAGTCACCTGAAATCAGTAAATGGGTCACTCTGTGGCCCAAGGGTGTTAGGCTGCCGACCCCTAGCTTAGAATTTATTTGGCCGTAGATAAGTTTTTAAAAATAAATCTGCATATGGTCTCCTTAGCGTATTCAACTTAGTTCTATATAATATAACTTGCTACTTTGCTTTGTAGTTTCATTAGAATATAATACATGAAATACATTGAGAAGCGCACTGAGAAAATAAATAGGCCTACGGAAATAAGTTGAATGAAATTAAAATTTAAATTTACCTTTTTAAATGTGACTCTTATTTCCAGGGTCAGTCAACGCCGCCTTATTTTGGATTATGTAAGTAAGTTGAGTTTATAGATAAGTGTTTAAACACAATTACCGGGCATAATCTAAAGGCAGCTTAATAGAAATTTAGTTTAATTTTATCATATTTTTCAACACCACGGGGAAGGGGCACTTTCTTTTCAATTTTTCAATGATAATACTAAATAATTTGCTAATGTGGACTCCAAGATACCTTGCTTGTTTGAAATTTTTTCTTTTTCCGATTTTTCCCTTAATTTCCTTCTTTCCATTTTTCCTCCTTTCCATTATTCCTTACTTCCTGGCGGCTTTCCATGACTTGTGCAGAAGCAGAGACTTGCTCCAACCAGTACATATGAAAAGAAGATGCTTGCTTCACGAAAAGGAGAAGAAAATCACAAACAGAAACTCAGCAGTCTTTTTTGAATCAGCATTTTTTTTCCTGCAAAAATAAATTGGTTGTACTTTTATTTATCGTTTGAATTTAATTTTTATATTTAGATAGAGATTTCTGTAGGTTAACATTCAGAGTTTTATACAGATTAAATGAGCACTTAGCTATCAGGAATTTCAAATGGAATTTCTTTTTACTGTGGGTATGTTTAGTCTCTTGTCTAGTTTGTTTAAGCAATATTAAATGTGCTGCGAGAGCAACACTTTGGTTTTGTGTTTTTTTCCCCTAGCATCCTGATTCCAGCTTATTCCTTGAAAGTGGTAAGGGTGTAAACTCTGGAGTTTTTACAGAAAGTGTGGACCTTATGCTGGATTGATGAATAGGACTTTGCATTTTGGACAGCTTCGTAGAACTCTTGCCTGGGGCCAAAAATCTATTGTTTCTACCCATTTCTGTTCGTGATTCCAGCTGAGTTTATCATTCGTTTTTTTTTTTGCACTTAGGATTGCGGGAGAGATGGTATCAGATCTTTACAAGTTGAACTTTACAAGATTTCTCATTGCTAAAGAAATTAGAGTTTATCCTTTGCTCTTTTCTAAGTGATGACGTTAGAAACTTGGCCTACGGCAAAAAAGTCAACCTTTGAACTAAGACAGATAGATTTTTTTCGACGGCAGTCAATAGCTCTTGATGAGCTGATCAAAGTATATGTCATCCATTTTTTGGTAGAAAAATTCCTTCATGAGATATATCAGTTTGAAAGTTTAAAGGGGTTGACAACTTCAGTAAAAAGGTACACACTGAAACCAAAAATAGGCCGATACAGAAATGGTATCAGATGCGCTTCTTAAACCATAAAAGTTCTCTCATTGCTAAAGAAATTAGAGTATATCCTTTGCTCCTTTCTAAGTGATGACATTAGAAACTTGACCTCCGGCAAGAAAGTCAACTTTTGAACTAAGACAGATATATTTTTTTTTCGACGGCAGTCGATAGCTCTTGTTGAGCTGATCAAAGTATTGTTCATCAACTGTTTGGTAGAAAACTTCCTTCATGAGATATACTAGTTTGAAAGTTTAAAGGGGTTGACAACTTCAGTAGTAAGGTACACATTGAAACCAAAAATACGCCAATACCAATTGTGAGACGCACAGGGGAATTTTAAACAATAGTTGGCTATTGCCTCATAATAATCTTCGGCAATGAGGGGGTCGCAACTTTTGCTAGTTGTTGTCGCTATTATTTGTTTCCAGTGTGTTTGATGGTAAGACCAATTTGGTTCCAGTGGTAAGATATGTAGGGTATTTGTAAGTAATAGTCGGCTGTTAGGCTACAATCATCTTCAGCAATGAGGGATTTGCAATTTTTGCGAGTTGGTGTACCTAGTATTTATTTTAAGATCCATACAGATTAACAACTTCAGTGTTTAATCGAAGCGAGGAAACAAAACCAAGGGGTTGCTCTCGCAACACTTTACTCGTCGAAGCCGAACAAAGGTTGCCACAACACCTCACGTTGCCCATGCAACGTTGATCTAGTTCTATTTTAAAAGATGTCCCATATAACAAAAATGTAAATTAAACTGCCAAGCCAGATTTTATTTTCCCATTTCTTTAAAAATTAAGATTTTTTTTTTAGGAATATCTCTCTTGATGTCCTTTTTAGATAGAAGGGTCAAGCAAGATTTATTTTAATTTTTTCATTTCTTTAAAATAGAGATGTTCTGTTTTTTTTTTGAATATCCTTCTTTTAGGCTTGGAGTTTACCTGACATAGTGTGTATATACTTTTCTCCTCTATGACAATAAATTTCGAAGAGGAGAAAGGAGTAACATTAAAACCTAAATGGAGCAGAAATAAAGCCATATAATTAGTCAAAGTAGAACAAACAGAGATTACTACAAAAAAAGTTGTGTTACCACCTCGCTGAACAGTCTAAAAGGCTAATGTCCTTAGTGCTTTACTGAAAATATATTTATTTTAAAATGTATACAGGAAAGAAAAAAAATAGTAGAGTTATAAAATTTTGTGAATTTCGATTTAATTTCTCTATTTTAAGACACTATTTTCGACATTGGTTTTTATTTTTGGTTTGATTTCCTTCAAATGTGCAAAAAAGCAAAAAAAAAATTATGAATAAACTGCAAAAGCGAACGTTGGTAACTTTACAAGCAAACTATTTACTTCCTTTATGGAATATTTTGAATTTGAGAATTCAATTAACAATTAACATATTAATTGTATATTAATTGCATACTAATGCAGTTAACATATTAAAATAATTTTGTTTTGAAGGTAACAAGGGCTTGGCCTTGATGAAACGTAAAAAAAGACAAGTTTTTTCAAACGACAGTAAAGGGCTGCATTAAAACTTAAAAATAAATCACAATTATTCCGTGTTTGAGAGGAGCTACATCCTCTTTAACCCCACCCTTTACGCTATGAGGTTTATAACGATCAAATTAATTGTGAAGATAACAGATACTGATACCGGTAAATAAATACATTTTAAAAGGATTAAAAATCAAACTGAATGCTCGAGTCAAAATTAAAATGAATAAAAATTACTACAAACAAGAGATTGGCTACAGCCCTCCCCCCTAGTCGTATAAATTTTAGAGCCTATTAAGTTTTTATCGTTCTATTGAAGACTATACATTTTTTGAACAGTTTGCTTTTGTTTTTCAAAGCGTTGACAACAAATAAAATAAACCAAAATAATAATCAAGATGACAGGAAAGAACTAATGAAATAAGTGAATGTTCAATATATGGTGATTTTAATTTCTGGAAACTCAGCAATTCAATATTTTATTAGAAACCATCCCACAACTTTTTCCTTCTTCCGAATAATATTTCTAATTTTTAATGAAAAACTCTGTCAAGCCGGAATTAATTTTAAATTGAAGTTAAACCAAGCACTAAGGTGTGCCGCTTCTTGTTTAAACCAGGATCATGCAACGATTTTCAGTCTATTTACTAAGGGGTTGTCAGGAGCCCTTGGTGTTTCCGGACCCTTCTCCCCACCACCCCAACCAGTCGTTTTAGTTAAAATGTAAGCTTGTATCACCTTTTTAGAGACACAAATTAAGCAGGGATTTTCAGTAAGTATGATTCGAGAGTCAAGGTGGTTTTCTTAAACACCGACCTCTCGGCAGAGCGGTAAATTTTTTGTACCTTGTTTGAAGCGTAATAACGCAAAATTTTTGATCTATGTGTCTGGAAAACAAAAATGGGGCAATGACCCTTTCATAGCCCCTGTCCTTTCTTGGGAACTGTTTAGCAGCAAAAAACATATTGGGAATGACATATATAGCAAAAACGCCAGCCCTCCAAAATCCCTCCCCTTCTCCCCAGCAGGTTTTTAGCAGAAAAAGCAGGCATGCTAGATATATTTTGCAGCGAAAGCATCACCACTGGGCCCATCACCACTTCTTAGCCCTACCTACCTTCCACACTAATCAGTCTGAATCCACTTGAAATGTGATTAGAAGGTAATTATGCTACAGTCAAGGGCAAAATATATCTAGCATGCCTGCTTTTTCTGCTAAAAACCTGCTGGGGAGAAGGGGAGGGATTTTGGAGGGCTGGTGTTTTTGCTATATATGTCATTCCCAATATGTTTTTTGCTGCTAAACAGTTCCCAAGAAAGGACAGGGGCTATGAAAGGGTCATTGCCCCATTTTTGTTTTCCAGACACATAGATCAAAAATTTTGCGTTATTACGCTTCAAACAAGCTAAAAAAAAATTACCGCTCTGCCGAGAGGTCGGTGTTTAAGAAAACCACCTTGACTCTCGAATCATACTTACTGAAAATCCTTGCTTAATTCGTGTTTCTAACAAGGTGATACAAGCTTACATTTTAACTAAAACGACTGGTTGGGGTGGTGGGGAGAAGGGTCCGGAAACACCAAGGGCTCCTGACAACCCCTTAGTAAATAGACTGAAAATCGTTGCATGATCCTGGTTTAAACAAGAAGCGGCACACCTTAGTGCTTGGTTTAACTTCAATTTAAAATTAATTCCGGCTTGACAGAGTTTTTCATTAAAAATTAGAAATATTATTCGGAAGAATGAAAAAGTTGTGGGATGGTTTCTAATAAAATATTGAATTGCTGAGTTTCCAGAAATTAAAATCACCATATATTGAACATTCACTTATTTCATTAGTTCTTTCCTGTCATCTTGATTATTATTTTGGTTTATTTTATTTGTTGTCAACGCTTTGAAAAACAAAAGCAAACTGTTCAAAAAATGTATAGTCTTCAATAGAACGATAAAAACTTAATAGGCTCTAAAATTTATACGACTAGGGGGGAGGGCTGTAGCCAATCTCTTGTTTGTAGTAATTTTTATTCATTTTAATTTTGACTCGAGCATTCAGTTTGATTTTTAATCCTTTTAAAATGTATTTATTTACCGGTATCAGTATCTGTTATCTTCACAATTAATTTGATCGTTATAAACCTCATAGCGTAAAGGGTGGGGTTAAAGAGGATGTAGCTCCTCTCAAACACGGAATAATTGTGATTTATTTTTAAGTTTTAATGCAGCCCTTTACTGTCGTTTGAAAAAACTTGTCTTTTTTTACGTTTCATCAAGGCCAAGCCCTTGTTACCTTCAAAACAAAATTATTTTAATATGTTAACTGCATTAGTATGCAATTAATATACAATTAATATGTTAATTGTTAATTGAATTCTCAAATTCAAAATATTCCATAAAGGAAGTAAATAGTTTGCTTGTAAAGTTACCAACGTTCGCTTTTGCAGTTTATTCATAATTTTTTTTTTGCTTTTTTGCACATTTGAAGGAAATCAAACCAAAAATAAAAACCAATGTCGAAAATAGTGTCTTAAAATAGAGAAATTAAATCGAAATTCACAAAATTTTATAACTCTACTATTTTTTTTCTTTCCTGTATACATTTTAAAATAAATATATTTTCAGTAAAGCACTAAGGACATTAGCCTTTTAGACTGTTCAGCGAGGTGGTAACACAACTTTTTTTGTAGTAATCTCTGTTTGTTCTACTTTGACTAATTATATGGCTTTATTTCTGCTCCATTTAGGTTTTAATGTTACTCCTTTCTCCTCTTCGAAATTTATTGTCATAGAGGAGAAAAGTATATACACACTATGTCAGGTAAACTCCAAGCCTAAAAGAAGGATATTCAAAAAAAAAACAGAACATCTCTATTTTAAAGAAATGAAAAAATTAAAATAAATCTTGCTTGACCCTTCTATCTAAAAAGGACATCAAGAGAGATATTCCTAAAAAAAAAATCTTAATTTTTAAAGAAATGGGAAAATAAAATCTGGCTTGGCAGTTTAATTTACATTTTTGTTATATGGGACATCTTTTAAAATAGAACTAGATCAACGTTGCATGGGCAACGTGAGGTGTTGTGGCAACCTTTGTTCGGCTTCGACGAGTAAAGTGTTGCGAGAGCAACCCCTTGGTTTTGTTTCCTCGCTTCGATTAAACACTGAAGTTGTTAATCTGTATGGATCTTAAAATAAATACTAGGTACACCAACTCGCAAAAATTGCAAATCCCTCATTGCTGAAGATGATTGTAGCCTAACAGCCGACTATTACTTACAAATACCCTACATGTCTTACCACTGGAACCAAATTGGTCTTACCATCAAACACACAGGAAACAAATAATAGCGACACCAACTAGCAAAAGTTGCGAGCCCCTCATTGCCGAAGATCATTATGAGCCAATAGCCAACTATTGTTTAAAATTCCCCTGTGCGTCTCACAATTGGTATTGGCGTATTTTTGGTTTCAATGTGTACCTTACTACTGAAGTTGTCAACCCCTTTAAACTTTCAAACTAGTATATCTCATGAAGGAAGTTTTCTACCAAACAGTTGATGAACAATACTTTGATCAGCTCAACAAGAGCTATCGACTGCCGTCGAAAAAAAAATATATCTGTCTTAGTTCAAAAGTTGACTTTCTTGCCGGAGGTCAAGTTTCTAATGTCATCACTTAGAAAGGAGCAAAGGATATACTCTAATTTCTTTAGCAATGAGAGAACTTTTATGGTTTAAGAAGCGCATCTGATACCATTTCTGTATCGGCCTATTTTTGGTTTCAGTGTGTACCTTACTACTGAAGTTGTCAACCCCTTTAAACTTTCAAACTGATATATCTCATGAAGGAATTTTTCTACCAAAAAATGGATGACATATGCTTTGATCAGCTCATCAAGAGCTATTGACTGCTGTCGAAAAAAATCTATCTATCTTAGTTCAAAGGTTGACTTTTTTGCCGTAGGCCAAGTTTCTAACGTCATCACTTAGAAAAGAGCAAAGGATAAACTCTAATTTCTTTAGCAATGAGAAATCTTGTAAAGTTCAACTTGTAAAGATCTGATACCATCTCTCCCGCAATCCTAAGTGCAAAAAAAAAAACGAATGATAAACTCAGCTGGAATCACGAACAGAAATGGGTAGAAACAATAGATTTTTGGCCCCAGGCAAGAGTTCTACGAAGCTGTCCAAAATGCAAAGTCCTATTCATCAATCCAGCATAAGGTCCACACTTTCTGTAAAAACTCCAGAGTTTACACCCTTACCACTTTCAAGGAATAAGCTGGAATCAGGATGCTAGGGGAAAAAAACACAAAACCAAAGTGTTGCTCTCGCAGCACATTTAATATTGCTTAAACAAACTAGACAAGAGACTAAACATACCCACAGTAAAAAGAAATTCCATTTGAAATTCCTGATAGCTAAGTGCTCATTTAATCTGTATAAAACTCTGAATGTTAACCTACAGAAATCTCTATCTAAATATAAAAATTAAATTCAAACGATAAATAAAAGTACAACCAATTTATTTTTGCAGGAAAAAAAATGCTGATTCAAAAAAGACTGCTGAGTTTCTGTTTGTGATTTTCTTCTCCTTTTCGTGAAGCAAGCATCTTCTTTTCATATGTACTGGTTGGAGCAAGTCTCTGCTTCTGCACAAGTCATGGAAAGCCGCCAGGAAGTAAGGAATAATGGAAAGGAGGAAAAATGGAAAGAAGGAAATTAAGGGAAAAATCGGAAAAAGAAAAAATTTCAAACAAGCAAGGTATCTTGGAGTCCACATTAGCAAATTATTTAGTATTATCATTGAAAAATTGAAAAGAAAGTGCCCCTTCCCCGTGGTGTTGAAAAATATGATAAAATTAAACTAAATTTCTATTAAGCTGCCTTTAGATTATGCCCGGTAATTGTGTTTAAACACTTATCTATAAACTCAACTTACTTACATAATCCAAAATAAGGCGGCGTTGACTGACCCTGGAAATAAGAGTCACATTTAAAAAGGTAAATTTAAATTTTAATTTCATTCAACTTATTTCCGTAGGCCTATTTATTTTCTCAGTGCGCTTCTCAATGTATTTCATGTATTATATTCTAATGAAACTACAAAGCAAAGTAGCAAGTTATATTATATAGAACTAAGTTGAATACGCTAAGGAGACCATATGCAGATTTATTTTTAAAAACTTATCTACGGCCAAATAAATTCTAAGCTAGGGGTCGGCAGCCTAACACCCTTGGGCCACAGAGTGACCCATTTACTGATTTCAGGTGACTCGCCTTAATTCCTAAAAAAATGGAATGAATAAAAATAACTAACAAGAGATGAGAGACAAGAGAAAACTAAAAAGGGATATTTTGAAGCTTACAATGTTTAGTCCAAATGGCTTAGAAAACAAATCAGGGGGGGGGGGGGGGCTTTGGATTTTCTATTTTTATTTGAAGGGTTTATTTTGTGGAAAAGGTTTTTTTTTTAATTCTTAACATTAATTGTCCTACATATGGAGATGTTTCAAAAATTATTAAAACACTTAATATACAAACACCCATATAAGTGATAAACTTAAATTAAAAAATAAACAAGTTCTAAATGAAATTAGGAAGCAACATTAAAACTTAAAATAAACAAAATCATTCTGCATACGCCGAAGGCCGTATTCTCACTAAACCTTCGAATAATACAGCGTCGATTCTGCACTTTATGGTAAACAAAAGCTGAGCAACCTTGTACATTATAACGGTGCCCCACCCTATTCATGTCAGTAGGGGGGGGGGGGGATAAAAACATATAACGATATTTTAGGACTGTTTTCTGCGGTATCCATTCAACATATTATCTCAATTTTTTCTGAGTGTCACAAAGAATATTATGAAACTTAATAGAAAGACTTTTTGATTTTATGAACGGCTTTACAGCGGTCATGACAATTTTCATACCCCACGAAAAAATATCAATACGAACAAGATTTTGGTTATGGCCAGGACTAGCGTAATGACAAGATGAACAATATTTTTTTGAAGACAGGATTAGTTCTTTGATTTTACATTAAATAAAAAAAAAACAAGTTTTTTAACTGAAAGTTGAGAGCGACATTAAAACTTAAAACGAACAGAAATTAATCCGTACATAAAAGGAACTGTTCCCTCCTCAACACCCCGCTCTTTACGTTAAAGTTTGAATCTTTTTCTCAACTCTACTTTTTGAAACAGTAAAATAAAACAGTAAAATATCACATGGTAACCAAAATCTAAAAAAAAATGTTTCTAAAAATTTTGTCTAACAAGAAAAAATTGCCATTTCAGTGAATATACAGTTTCCGAGATAATTTAGCAACTCTAAAAATGAATACATCACTTGATATTTTCCTTAACCGATTGTGAGGAGCGACGCGGCTCACTAGTAGTCGAAACTTTAAAATTTGAAATTTTGATATCAATAGACATACCAAAAGAATCAGCTTATTATGCTGATTCCAAATGCTTAAGATTCATTAAACTCAGTGTTACTTATCAAATGCTATGAGCCTTAGGAAATTTTCTTGATTTTCGAAAGTGGGGGGATACCCCCTAAAAGTCAAAGTCAAAAGTTAGGTATGTTAAACAAATAATATAGGAACGTATAGGAAAAACCTAATTTAGGCTTTTTTGGTGTTGGAAAGAAAAATAGCCCTGGTAATAGACTGCTGCAATTTTAGAGCCACGC
Organism: Artemia franciscana; assembly: GCF_032884065.1. NCBI lineage: Eukaryota > Metazoa > Arthropoda > Branchiopoda > Anostraca > Artemiidae > Artemia > Artemia franciscana. Next base: position 19,761,071 of record NC_088878.1, read on the forward strand.
TATTCGCTTTTATTGTTCTTAAGATTACTGTCCTACTTTAACATTTTCTTCTTTAAATTAAACTGAGTGCTGTGATTGTCCCATCGGAACTGTATCCTTCTATCTATATTGAAATTAACAGAATCAAACATTCAATATAATTTTTTTTTTAGAATTAATAGAAGTAAGTCGACACGTTAAAGAACCCATTAACCGAGGGAGGAAAAATCAACAGATATTTTTAGGAAATTACCTAGTTAGATTTTGTATTTATAAAATCTCTTATTTTAAATCTAATATACTTAATCTAGCATATTCAAATCTAACATATTTGATATTCCAGTGTGCAAGAAATGGTTAGATAAATAAAGTTATTTATTTAAAGTAAGGAATAAATGAAAGGATCAGGAATGAGGTAATTAGGAATTAGAAATGGATTAAAAATAAAAAGGATTAGGCTAAAGTTAGGAATAAATGAAGATAAAGAAATGATCTTAGGTAGCAAGAAAACTGTCAAAGTGCATGGCTTCATTTACCAAGGAAGCATTGTTAGTAGGAAAGGTGGATCTAGTGACAATGAAAAGTAGAATACTCCAGGCGCAGGGGGGGGGGGTTAATGGTTGTAAAAAGTTTGGGAGATAATGTATATAACAAATAGAACCAACATTAGGATGCTAGAAGACAGGGTGAAGACGGAGATCAAGTATCGCTCTGGAACATGAGCTCTTCAAGAGGTCGAAGAAGATATGGTACCGTATGTGTTTTTCATAAGAATTGACAAGCGATAATTTCAAATACATGTTTGTCTAACGTATACAAAAAAAATTAGCTGAATGAAAAATGTGACTGAATCCCCTTGTTTAGTCTATCCTGAACAAAACTTTAAAATTTTCTTGTCAAGCTTTATAAATGAGATAATTAGTTTAAAAATATTGCATCATTTGGAAATGCAGCTACGGCCAAATGAAAAACAAGACATGCTTGGATGAGGCTAGGGAAAGCCATAAGAAAAGATGTAGAGGAATTTACTTAAGAGAAAAAGTTGGATAAGCGTTTAATGAGAGTAAATTCTCTGAAAAGAGTGGGGGGAGGATGAGTGCTGGCTTTTTGCAGCGATGAAAAGTCTGGAATAGTAGTAGTAGCAGATATCGAGTTTGGAAAAGTGCTAAGAAATGCCTATCTCAATATATTTTAAAATTTTTGTCCATCTATCTAGTTGCCACAATTTTACAACGTTGAAAAACCATCCAGAAGCTTGTGAAAACAAATTTTGTAATATAGGTTATTCATAACAACACTAAAAGTGATACAATAATGAACACTTTTTCGACATAAATTACTGGATATAAATTACTGGAGTTCGACATACGTTACTGGAGATAAATCCGGATATTATATTCTATTACACACAACTTTCCAAACCCCAACCAGGCGTTTTTCCTCTATAGAATTTTTTTTTCCTTTGTTTTTTGGTTTTTATGTTCACCAACAGCAATTATTGGATCTATAACTGACTTACTCGTCGCGTATTGCTGCGACCTCAAAAGAAAGGATATTCAAGCAAAATATCCCCGGGGAAGATTCCACCAGCAAAAACAACAATAGGCTAAATTCGAATTAAAATAGTCCCTTTTGAAATTGATTTATCTTTAAGCTATTCCATCCTGCGATAAGTGCATTTCCAGGCTATGCTATATACAAGATATGCCCCAAAAAACTTTATTGAAATGAAAAATTAAGTCTTTTGTCTTGTTTATGAAGATTTGTACACACAAAAAAAGTTAAAAATTAAACATAGTTTAGACAAATATCTAAGTGTCCAATTCGATTGAAGGGCACTTGACAAAGAGAATGGAAACCTGATAAGAGGTTCGTCAGCAAAAAAAAAGGCAAAAAAAACACCATTCCCAGCAAAATTATAAAGTCAAGCCACAAAGAACTAAGGAAGATATTGTTAATACTTTTCTTCCTTTTTGGCTTATCATTTGGTCAATGATAAAAATAACTACTTTTGTCAAGAGAGCATGACAGGTATAATTACAAGGCCTACGTAAAAGAAAAACTAATTTAGTGTATTCTTCATAGACGTATAGTCCTAATAATAATAAAAAGAAATTAAACAAAATAACCCTCCTGAAGTTAAATCTTTAGTCAAAATCCACATTTGATAAATTAAAGCTGTCCGTTTTAAATATTTCTAATTCTGCTGGAAGATGCTGCACTCCTAGAGGCACTGCTTCCCATTAAATGCACATCGTAAAAAATTCCTATTAACAGTTTCCGACATTCTTTGGCACTATGCATAACGAAAACAAAGGTTTACCAAGAACTAATAAAGACTTATTGACGCTCCTCCCTTCCTCGAAGCGAGCACCACAGTGTCCAGTTGCTGCCTCACTGTGTCCAGAGCTAGCAAGGAGTTTGCCAAGGGGTAATAGGGACTTATTGATGCTCCTCCCTACCTCGAAGCGAGCGCCACAGTATCCAGTTGCTGCCTCACTGTGTCCAGAGCTAGCAAGGAGTTTGCCAAGGGGTAATAGGGACTTATTGATGCTCCTCCCTACCTCGAAGCGAGCGCCACAGTATCCAGTTGCTGCCTCACTGTGTCCAGAGCCAGCAAGATCAATGAGATCCAATTTGGAAAGAGATTCCGTTTCCGTCTTTGGATCCCATCGCTTTAGCAATAACTTAAAAAGAAGAAAACGGTCCGTGAACTAATTCCATTTTAGAGATGTGTATGTTGAGATTTACATGAACATTAATTTTCAACAATAAAGTTTCTAAAGTCTAAGAGTAAAACCGAAGATTTTGATTCCGCTCTGGCCCTTAACGGGTTAAAAACCCAAATCATTTAGTTCTAACATTCTGTCACCCTTTGTCTTTCATTACCAGTAGTTGGGTCCCATTTTCTGTCTCTTCTCTCTTCTTCAATTCTTCAAGCTTGAATTTGATTCTTGAGAAATTCGGAAGATTAGTTTTTTACCATCTTGACGGAAGTTCTTGCCAAATTATTTACTTTGTTTCATTATTAATATACTCAAAACTATCCTCATTGTTTTGTCAGTTTTTTGGGTTCGTTATAGTCGTCTGCATACAAAATGATCAGCAAATAGAGTATACGACCAGTGAATTTTGATGTATATGGGGAGGAGCGTATCCTTGTGACATCAAAAAAGTACATTATTATGGCCAAATGCCCAAATTGAATACATCACTTGATGCTGTTTTTTATGCTCTTTGTTTTCAGTAACCGTTTTTGAGGAAATTACAGTTTGAACCCTTAAAGGGCCTAAGAGAGTTCAAAATAGCGCATGGTAACCAAAACTCTAAGAAATGTTTCTAAAAAAAACTGTCTAGGGAGAAAAAATTACCATTTCAGTAGATTTACAGTTTCCGAGATAATTTAGCAAGGCTGATAATGAATACATCACTGGATATCTTCCTTAAATGTATGCGAGGAGCGAGGCGGCTCACTAGTAGCCAAAACTTTAAATGAAAAAATAAATATGAAGATTTTTTTTCAACTGAAATTACGGAGCGGCATTAAAATTTAAAACAAACAGAAATTATTATGCATATGTGGGTTCACCTCTTTCTAATACTTCGCTCTTTACCATAAAGTAATCTTATTAATTTCAACTGTTTATTCCATGGCCTTTGTCATACAGGGGTCATTCCTATGGAATCGGGACAAAATTTAAGCTTTAATGTAAAGAGCGAGGTATTGGCGAGGGGACGAACCCCCTCATGTACGTAATAAAAACATACGAATATAGAAGTTCGCTACGTAAGTGAATTCATAAGTTACGTAAATTTTCACTTATAAAAACGTTCGTAAAAAAAAATTAAAAGTTCTAGTTGCCTTTTTAAGTAACTCGAAAATTGGAGGGTAGCTAGGCCTACTCTCCTGCTCCTTTTTTTCTCAAAATCGTTCAATCAAAACTATGAGAAGGCCCTTTAGCCAAAAAATAAATTAATGCTCAAATTTCGTTTTAATTATTTATGTGCGGAGAGCCAAAATCAAAACATGCATTGATTCAAAAACGTTCAGAAATTACTGTTTTAAAAAGTAGAGTTTAGAGAAAGAGTCAAACTATAGCGTAAAGAGCGAGGCGTTGAGGAGGGGACAGCCCCTTTCATATACGGAGTAATTTCTGTTCGTTTTAATGTTGCTCCTTACCTTCAGTTCGAAAACTTGTTTTTTTTTATTTAATCAATAACAAAAACTTACCTGACGGGATGCTTGCTTCACGAAAGTTCAAATGAAACTGGCTGAATCAGAAAATTGTGCAGGACAAAGAGAAAACTTTTCAATTCAAAGGGACTTAGTATTTGGTTCAGCTCAAATTTATTACGAGATCAAAGTGGGCAGTGAACTCTAATGAATAAAGTTTTTTTTGTCTATATTTTCATTATACAATCACACACTTGTTATAAAGTAAAAACAATTTTAAAACTCAAGGTAGACAGAAACTTTCATTTACCTTGAAACCAAAAGAAAGAAGAGTACTATAGTCAATTTGACAATTGGACGCTTTAGATGTATTAAATAAAGAAAACTAGTTTTTTCTACTGAAAGTAAGGAGCGACATTAAAACTTAAAAACAAACAGTAATTATTCCATGTATGTAGGGGTTGTTCCCTCTTGAACGCCCCACTCTTTACGCTATTTTTTTTTTTAAGTTTAAGCTGTGAGAAACGTAAAGAGTGGGGCATTGAAGAGGGAACAGCCCCTTTCATATAAGGAATAATTACTTTTCGTTTTAAGTTTTAATGTCGCTCCTTACTTTCAGTTGAAAAAAACTAGTTTTTTTTTCATTCCATTTCTGAACTTTTTTGAATTGTTTGTAATTGTCTTTGAAAAAAGTGCCTCGTTAATCGTGGTTACGGTTCTGTTTGTAGGGGTATCTACAATCTTGTCGGAGATACAAGATTGTGAGAAAAAAAATGAGGAATTGATCACTAAATCTATAACCCAGCGATTTGCGTAATTTTGTCAATATCCCCTGGGGGGGGGGTCAAAGCTGGAGCCAATTTTCCCAAATTAAGTAAAAATGAAAAACGAGCCATATAGTAAAAAAAAGGTAATGAAATACTAAAGAAAACTGACCTGTTTCAACGGATGCTTGAATTATGCAGACTTGTCTTAGTTTTGACAACATTTTTAGAGAAACTACATTTCACTTGGGGGACAAACTGGAATCTGGGGAAAAACTGTGGTCTCAGAGAGGCAGTTCTCCCCTCTACCTTATGGGAAATTATGCTCCTGACTCCAAACCCTTGCCACTTGGTGGCTGAAGAAATATAGGCATGCGGTTCTCGAAGGTTTTGGTTAAAAGAAGGATTGCTTATTGTTATATCTACTTATTCAAATTATTTACTTGACAATTCGACTGTAATATTCCTTCCATATGTAAGATTATACATCCAAAGAGGAAGAAAGACAAATGAAGACAGTTGTGTAGGAGAATTCAGGTAATTCTTCCCAACATTTTTGAAATGAAAAAAACTTAGTTTATAATACCATTTATCGTATCTACACAAGAAATGATTTTTTGAACTTTCGATTCATTTTTAATTAATGAGTGGCTTTTCTATTTAGGGACAGATCAAATAACTCCCTAAGCCTAAAGACACATTTCTGTTGAGCTAGCAACATTTTTCATAATTTTTTGTATCAAAGCTACTCGCCAGGACCTACTAAGTGCGACTAAATTTAATATTTTTCAACAAAGAATTAAAGGTCAATTTTTTCTTTAAAAACAATTTTTTTTTACAAAAAGAAAAAAAAATTTTCCCCCTAGATTTCCGGTGATTAAAAAAAAATGAGTTTTGAACTGAAACTAAGGAAAAACATCAAAACTTAAAACGACCAGAAATTATCTCGCAAAATAAAAAAGGTAATGGAGGTCTTTTTTCTACATTACATTTTAATCAAAAACAAGAAAATATTGATTTGAAAAACAATTGTTTTCCGAGGGAAGTAAAGAGCGAAGTTGAAACTTAAAACGAACAAAAATTATTAATTCAGAGCCTATCAAACATATATCAATAAAACTAGTGTAAATAAATCAACTGGTGATATTTCCCTATGTTTGTTGTTTTGATCTTGGCTCTCCGCACATAAATAATTAAAACGAAAATTGCATATTAATTAATTCCAATTAATCGGAAGATTTTGAGAAAAAAGGAGCGAGGGAGGAGGCCTAGTTGCCCTCTAATTTTTTGATTACTTAAAAAAGCAACTAGAACTTTTAATTTTTTACAAACGTTTTCATTGGTAAAAAAATATACGTAACTTACGAATTAACTTATGTAACGAACTTCTATAGTCGTATGTTTTTATTGCGTTCTCCCCCCTAAACCAAAAAAATCCCCCTGAAAACGTCTGTACACTTGCCAGTAACCGTTACTATATGTAAACACAGGTCAAAGTTTGTAACTTGCAGCCCTTCCCACGGGGACTTCGGGGGAGTAAGTCGTCCTTAAATAAATATTTATTAGGTGTTTCGACTATGATGAATAAGATTGCTATCTCAGAATTTTGATCCGGTGACCTTTGGGAAAAAATGAGCGTGTGAGGGGGCCTAGGTGCCCTCCATTTTTTGGTCACTTAAAAAGGGCACTAGAACTTTTAATTTCCGTTATAATAAGCCCTCTAGTGACATTCTAGGACCACTCAGTTGACACAATCACCCCTGGAAAAAAAAAACAACAAAAAAACAAATACGCTTCAGTGATGTCTTCTGGCAAAAAAAATGCGAAATTCCACATTTTTATAGATAGGAGCTTGAAACTTCTACAACATGGTTCTCTGATACGCTGAATCTGATGGTGTGATTTTCGTTAAGATTATATGACTTTTAGGGGGTTTCCCCCCCCTATTTTTTTAAATGAGGCAAATTTTCCCAGGCTCGTAACTTTTGTTGGTTATAATTGATCTTGATGAAACTTATATATTTGGAATCAGCATTAAAATGCGATTCTTTTGATATAACTATTGGTATCAAAATTTAATTTTTTAGAGTTTTGGTTACTATTTAGCCGGGTCGCTCCTTATTACAGTTCGTTACCACGAACTGTTTGAAAAGTAAACAGCATGCAGTTTACCAAAGCTGTATGCATAAGCAGCAACTCCCATTTATAGGAGTACAGGACGGGTATCCCACCTTGGACAAGATTACTAATATCCATGTCTTTCCTTCAGAATAATCCATCTGGCTTTAAAAGGCACCAGCAAATATGACAAAAATACTAGATTTAAGCTGGTTGAATGGCTTACATATTGAATAAATAAAAAGCTTAGACAATAAAGCCGATTACTTATAGAGTCGATTACGATTACGATGTCATAAGAAAAGCCTATTTTCAATTTAAAGTCGGAATTGATTGTCTCTAAAACTTTAATAAATGTAAACTTGCCTCGTTGGCCGCCCAGACACAAAATTATAGTGTGTAGCATTAATTTAATCGAATGTTTCTATTTCTTTCATGACGTCATAAAAAGGTCATGATCCCAAGATAATAGGATAAGTTTAAGTTTACTCCTTTCTGAACTGATTTGGAAAAGATTATATATTCAAAACTCTAAATAAAGATTTGACAATTAAATATGATACCACTTGTAGCAAAAAAGTATGATACATTTTGTGACACATTATGGAATCTGAGATGATACAAAAAGCACATTTTTGGGAAAAGATATGACACATTTCTTTGAAAAAATTTGGCAGCCTTGCTCTAAGACATCATGTTTCTTAGGTGTGTCTTGATTCCCCGAAGAGTGAAAAAGGAGTGCTCTGATGTGCTGGTTGATAGAGGTAAAGTGATAAAAATATTAATCCTAATATAGATGTTTGGAAATATTGTTTATCACAAATATTTAGAAAATCGGTTGCACTGACGTGGTGTGCCTTGCTGCGTTGGAGAAAAGCTTGTCAAACTCTGTCATCGACACGTTTAAGTTGTTGTTTTCATAAACTTGAATCAACTTCAAAAACACATCTTTTATCTCTTTTCTTTCTTGACTATTCTCTGGATAAGTATGCAGTGAAACCCTTTCCAAATATTCTTGCGTTTTAAGAGACGTCCTTCGATGCAGAAAATAAAACTTTGAATCCAGAAAATGAATACGTTAATTCTATAAGATTTTTCTGGGCTTTCGGCTGAGACATTGCTTCTCTGTGTTTGCCTCCCAACAATCCCTGGAAGTCTAATTGTAGTTTCATTCAGTTCGTCCATTTTTTGTGCCTCTTGAAACAAGACTGAAAACTCTTCATCGACTTTTACTCTTAGTGACTTCAGACTCTGAAGCAAATGGTCAGCAGATCCGCCTGGGTAGAGAATTCTGAATCCTTGGTTTTGGAAATTGTAGGAACAAAGACCTCTTTAAGTACTCTCAACCTCAGACACTTTCCCCAAAGAATTTCTAGTTTCATAATAATGATAAAATTAATTGTAATTGAACCTTTCCCAAAACCAGTCAAGAGGAACATCGATAACAAAAGAAAGACAAGAAAAAAAAATCGACATTCTCTTCAAGAAAAAAAAATAGACACGCACTCTAGGTTGACATACTTAGATGTTTACCTACAAGTTATTCGCCGGAGTACGGGAAAAATTCCCAAACAGTGAAACTTTAAATTCCGCAGGCACCTGGGCTATAGAATTTACAGTCTAATGCTTCGTGAGTAAAGTCACGAAGCATTAGACTGTAAATTCTATAGCCCAGGTGCCTGCGGAATTTAAAGTTTCACTGTTTGGGAATTTTTCCCGTACTCCGGCGAATAACTTGTAGGTAAACATCTAAGTATGTCAACCTAGAGTGCGTGTCTATTTTTTTTTCTTGAAGAGAATGTCGATTTTTTTTTCTTGTCTTTCTTTTGTTATCGATGTTCCTCTTGACTGGTTTTGGGAAAGGTTCAATTACAATTAATTTTATCATTATTATGAAACTAGAAATTCTTTGGGGAAAGTGTCTGAGGTTGAGAGTACTTAAAGAGGTCTTTGTTCCTACAATTTCCAAAACCAAGGATTCAGAATTCTCTACCCAGGCGGATCTGCTGACCATTTGCTTCAGAGTCTGAAGTCACTAAGAGTAAAAGTCGATGAAGAGTTTTCAGTCTTGTTTCAAGAGGCACAAAAAATGGACGAACTGAATGAAACTACAATTAGACTTCCAGGGATTGTTGGGAGGCAAACACAGAGAAGCAATGTCTCAGCCGAAAGCCCAGAAAAATCTTATAGAATTAACGTATTCATTTTCTGGATTCAAAGTTTTATTTTCTGCATCGAAGGACGTCTCTTAAAACGCAAGAATATTTGGAAAGGGTTTCACTGCATACTTATCCAGAAAATAGTCAAGAAAGAAAAGAGATAAAAGATGTGTTTTTGAAGTTGATTCAAGTTTATGAAAACAACAACTTAAACGTGTCGATGACAGAGTTTGACAAGCTTTTCTCCAACGCAGCAAGGCACACCACGTCAGTGCAACCGATTTTCTAAATATTTGTGATAAACAATATTTCCAAACATCTATATTAGGATTAATATTTTTATCACTTTACCTCTATCAACCAGCACATCAGAGCACTCCTTTTTCACTCTTCGGGGAATCAAGACACACCTAAGAAACATGATGTCTTAGAGCAAGGCTGCCAAATTTTTTCAAAGAAATGTGTCATATCTTTTCCCAAAAATGTGCTTTTTGTATCATCTCAGATTCCATAATGTGTCACAAAATGTATCATACTTTTTTGCTACAAGTGGTATCATATTTAATTGTCAAATCTTTATTTAGAGTTTTGAATATATAATCTTTTCCAAATCAGTTCAGAAAGGAGTAAACTTAAACTTATCCTATTATCTTGGGATCATGACCTTTTTATGACGTCATGAAAGAAATAGAAACATTCGATTAAATTAATGCTACACACTATAATTTTGTGTCTGGGCGGCCAACGAGGCAAGTTTACATTTATTAAAGTTTTAGAGACAATCAATTCCGACTTTAAATTGAAAATAGGCTTTTCTTATGACATCGTAATCGTAATCGACTCTATAAGTAATCGGCTTTATTGTCTAAGCTTTTTATTTATTCAATATGTAAGCCATTCAACCAGCTTAAATCTAGTATTTTTGTCATATTTGCTGGTGCCTTTTAAAGCCAGATGGATTATTCTGAAGGAAAGACATGGATATTAGTAATCTTGTCCAAGGTGGGATACCCGTCCTGTACTCCTATAAATGGGAGTTGCTGCTTATGCATACAGCTTTGGTAAACTGCATGCTGTTTACTTTTCAAACAGTTCGTGGTAACGAACTGTAATAAGGAGCGACCCGGCTAAATAGTAACCAAAACTCTAAAAAATTAAATTTTGATACCAATAGTTATATCAAAAGAATCGCATTTTAATGCTGATTCCAAATATATAAGTTTCATCAAGATCAATTATAACCAACAAAAGTTACGAGCCTGGGAAAATTTGCCTCATTTAAAAAAATAGGGGGGGGAAACCCCCTAAAAGTCATATAATCTTAACGAAAATCACACCATCAGATTCAGCGTATCAGAGAACCATGTTGTAGAAGTTTCAAGCTCCTATCTATAAAAATGTGGAATTTCGCATTTTTTTTGCCAGAAGACATCACTGAAGCGTATTTGTTTTTTTGTTGTTTTTTTTTTCCAGGGGTGATTGTGTCAACTGAGTGGTCCTAGAATGTCACTAGAGGGCTTATTATAACGGAAATTAAAAGTTCTAGTGCCCTTTTTAAGTGACCAAAAAATGGAGGGCACCTAGGCCCCCTCACACGCTCATTTTTTCCCAAAGGTCACCGGATCAAAATTCTGAGATAGCAATCTTATTCATCATAGTCGAAACACCTAATAAATATTTATTTAAGGACGACTTACTCCCCCGAAGTCCCCGTGGGAAGGGCTGCAAGTTACAAACTTTGACCTGTGTTTACATATAGTAACGGTTACTGGCAAGTGTACAGACGTTTTCAGGGGGATTTTTTTGGTTTAGGGGGGAGAACGCAATAAAAACATACGACTATAGAAGTTCGTTACATAAGTTAATTCGTAAGTTACGTATATTTTTTTACCAATGAAAACGTTTGTAAAAAATTAAAAGTTCTAGTTGCTTTTTTAAGTAATCAAAAAATTAGAGGGCAACTAGGCCTCCTCCCTCGCTCCTTTTTTCTCAAAATCTTCCGATTAATTGGAATTAATTAATATGCAATTTTCGTTTTAATTATTTATGTGCGGAGAGCCAAGATCAAAACAACAAACATAGGGAAATATCACCAGTTGATTTATTTACACTAGTTTTATTGATATATGTTTGATAGGCTCTGAATTAATAATTTTTGTTCGTTTTAAGTTTCAACTTCGCTCTTTACTTCCCTCGGAAAACAATTGTTTTTCAAATCAATATTTTCTTGTTTTTGATTAAAATGTAATGTAGAAAAAAGACCTCCATTACCTTTTTTATTTTGCGAGATAATTTCTGGTCGTTTTAAGTTTTGATGTTTTTCCTTAGTTTCAGTTCAAAACTCATTTTTTTTTAATCACCGGAAATCTAGGGGGAAAATTTTTTTTTCTTTTTGTAAAAAAAAATTGTTTTTAAAGAAAAAATTGACCTTTAATTCTTTGTTGAAAAATATTAAATTTAGTCGCACTTAGTAGGTCCTGGCGAGTAGCTTTGATACAAAAAATTATGAAAAATGTTGCTAGCTCAACAGAAATGTGTCTTTAGGCTTAGGGAGTTATTTGATCTGTCCCTAAATAGAAAAGCCACTCATTAATTAAAAATGAATCGAAAGTTCAAAAAATCATTTCTTGTGTAGATACGATAAATGGTATTATAAACTAAGTTTTTTTCATTTCAAAAATGTTGGGAAGAATTACCTGAATTCTCCTACACAACTGTCTTCATTTGTCTTTCTTCCTCTTTGGATGTATAATCTTACATATGGAAGGAATATTACAGTCGAATTGTCAAGTAAATAATTTGAATAAGTAGATATAACAATAAGCAATCCTTCTTTTAACCAAAACCTTCGAGAACCGCATGCCTATATTTCTTCAGCCACCAAGTGGCAAGGGTTTGGAGTCAGGAGCATAATTTCCCATAAGGTAGAGGGGAGAACTGCCTCTCTGAGACCACAGTTTTTCCCCAGATTCCAGTTTGTCCCCCAAGTGAAATGTAGTTTCTCTAAAAATGTTGTCAAAACTAAGACAAGTCTGCATAATTCAAGCATCCGTTGAAACAGGTCAGTTTTCTTTAGTATTTCATTACCTTTTTTTTACTATATGGCTCGTTTTTCATTTTTACTTAATTTGGGAAAATTGGCTCCAGCTTTGACCCCCCCCCCAGGGGATATTGACAAAATTACGCAAATCGCTGGGTTATAGATTTAGTGATCAATTCCTCATTTTTTTTCTCACAATCTTGTATCTCCGACAAGATTGTAGATACCCCTACAAACAGAACCGTAACCACGATTAACGAGGCACTTTTTTCAAAGACAATTACAAACAATTCAAAAAAGTTCAGAAATGGAATGAAAAAAAAACTAGTTTTTTTCAACTGAAAGTAAGGAGCGACATTAAAACTTAAAACGAAAAGTAATTATTCCTTATATGAAAGGGGCTGTTCCCTCTTCAATGCCCCACTCTTTACGTTTCTCACAGCTTAAACTTAAAAAAAAAAATAGCGTAAAGAGTGGGGCGTTCAAGAGGGAACAACCCCTACATACATGGAATAATTACTGTTCGTTTTTAAGTTTTAATGTCGCTCCTTACTTTCAGTAGAAAAAACTAGTTTTCTTTATTTAATACATCTAAAGCGTCTAATCGTCAAATTGACTCTTTTGGTTTCAAGGTGAATGAAAGTTTCTGTCTACCTTGAGTTTTAAAATTGTTTTTACTTTATAACAAGTGTGTGAATTTATAATGAAAATGTAGACAAAAAAAACTTTATTCATTAGAGTTCACTGCCCACTTTGATTTCGTAATACATTTGAGGTGAACCAAATACTAAGTCCCTTTGAATGGAAAAGTTTTCTCTTTGTCCTGCACAATTTTCTGATTCAGCCAGTTTCATTTGAACTTTCGTGAAGCAAGCATCCCATCAGGTAAGTTTTTGTTATTGATTAAATAAAAAAAAACAAGTTTTCAAACTGAAGGTAAGGAGCAACATTAAAAAGAACAGAAATTACTCCGTATATGAAAGGGGCTGTCCGCTCCTCAACGTCTCGCTCTTTACGCTATAGTTTGACTCTTTCTCTAAACTCTACTTTTCAAAACAGTAATTTCTGAACGTTTTTGAATCAATGGATGTTTTGATTTTGGCTCTCCGCACATAAATAATTAAAACGAAATTTGAGCATTAATTTATTTTTTGGCTAAAGGGCCTCCTCATAGTTTTGATTGAATGATTTTGAGAAAAAAAGGAGCAGGAGAGTAGGCCTAGCTACCCTCCAATTTTCGAGTTACTTAAAAAGGCAACTAGAACTTTTAATTTTTGTTTTACGAACGTTTTTATAAGTGAAAATTTACGTAACTTATGAATTTACTTACGTAGCGAACTTCTATATTCGTATGTTTTTATTACGTACATGAGGGGGTTCGTCCCCTCGCCAATACCTCGCTCTTTACACTAAAGCTTAAATTTTGTCCCAATTCCATAAGAATGAACCCTGTATGACAAAGGCCGTGGAATAAACAGTTGAAATTAATAAGATTACTTTATGGTAAAGAGCGAAGTATTAGAAAGAGGTGAACCCACATATGCATAATAATTTCTGTTTGTTTTAAATTTTAATGCCGCTCCGTAATTTCAGTTGAAAAAAAATCTTCATATTTATTTTTTCTTTGTTTTTCAAAAAATTGCTAAGAAATCCCTCGCCCCCTCATGGAAATTCTCTTCCCCAGTGACAAATTTCTCCATGAAAAGTTCTTCCACATCACCCATCTCTTCAAGACCCCCCCAAACCAAAAAAATCCTCCTCAAAGCGTCTGTAAACTTCCCAATAACCATTACTATATGTAAACACGGGTCAAAGTTTGTAGCTTGCAGCCCCTCCCAAGGGGACTGTGGGGGAGTATGTCGTCCTTAATGACATAGTTATAAGGTATTTCAACTATGCTTAATAAAATGGCTATCTTAGAATTTTCGTCCGGTGACTTTGAGAAAAAATTGAGCGTGGCAGGGGGTCTATTTGACCTCCAATTTTTTTGGTCAATTAAAAAGGGTACTAGAACTTTTAATTTACATTAGAATGAGCCCTCTTGCGAAATTCTAGGACCACTGGGCCGATACGATCACCCCTGGGGAAAAAAAACAAAAAAACAACAAATAAACACGCATCCGTGATCTGTCTTGGGGCAAAAAATACAAAACTCCGCATTTTTGTAGACAGGAGCTTGAAACTTCTATTGTAGGATTTTCTGATACGCTGAATCTGATGGTGCAATTTTTGTTAAGATTCTATGACTTTTAAGGGGTCATATATTTACGACTCATATATTTCAAATCAGCATTTTACGGCATAAAAAATAGCATTTTATATTTAAAATCATATTTTTAAAACCAGCATTCGTACATTTTACGACTCATATATTTAAAATCAGCATTAAAACGTGATTCTTTTGATGTAACTATTGTTATTAAAATTCCGTTTTTTAGAGTTCCGGTTACTATTGAGCCGGGTCGCTCCTTACCACAGTTCGGTTTCCACAAACTGTTGATTCTCTTTTTTTTTTAGAGTCAGTTTTACTTCTAGCTGTGAAGTTCTTTTCATATGTTGAATTAGTCTTAGCTATGATGAAAAATATTAAATTCAAAAATGCCTTAAACTGGTAGTTAGTTTTACCGTTAACATATATAAGCTATGAGATTTTTAAAACGAACAGAAATTACTCCGTGTCTGAAAGGGGCTGTTCCCTTATCAACACCCGCTATTTACGCTAAAGTTTGACTCTTTCTTTAAATTCTACTTTATTAAACAGTAAAAAACTTTAGCGTAAAGAGCGGGGCGTTGAGAAGGGAACAGCTCCTTTCAGACACGGAGTAATTTCTGTTCGTTTTAAGTTTTAATGTCGCTCCTTACTTTCAGTTAAAAAACTAGTTTTTTTTATATTTCTGAACGTTTTTCAATTAATGCATGTTTGATTTTGGCTCTCCGTAGATAAATTATTGAAATGAAATTTGCATATTAATTCTTTTTTTTTGGCTAAATGGCTTTCTCTTAGTTTTGATCAGTTGATTTTGAGAAATAAGGGGTGGGGAAGGAGGCCTAGTTGCCCTCCAATTTTTCGGCTACTTAAAAAGGCAACTAGAACTTTTGATTTTTAACGAACGTTTTTATTAGTAAAAAATATACCTAACTTAAGAATTAACTTACGTAACAAACTTCTTTATTCTTATATTTTTATTATGTATATGAGGGGTTTGTCCCCTCGTTAATACTAAATTTAAGCTTTACAATAAATCTTAAGTTTTGTCCCGATTCTTTAAGAATGACCCCTGAATCAGAAAGGCCGTAGAATAAATAGTTGAAATTACTAAAAATACTTAGCATAAAGAGCGAAGTATTTAGGAGGAGAAGAACCCCTTATATGCGTAATATGCGTAATAATCTCTGTTCATTTTAAGTTTTAATACTACTCCTTACTTTCAATTGAAAAACTTTTTCATGTTTATTTTTTCATTGTTTTTTTATAGTAATGCTTAAAAAATCCTGCGCCCTTTTCATTGAATTTCTCTTTCCCCATGACATATTCCTCCAAGGAAAGATCCTCCCACGTAGACCCCTCCCATAAGGCCCCCCCAAACCAAAAAATCCCCCTGAAAACGTCTGTACACTTCCCAATAATCATTGCTGTGTGTAAACACTGGTCAAAGTTTGTAACTTGCAGCCCCTTCCCTGGGGACTGTGGGGAGTAAGTCATTACCAAAGACATAGTTATTATTATTGTTTTCGACTATGTGGAAAAAAATGGCTATCTCGAAATTTTGATCCGTTAACCTTGGGGAAAAAATGAGCGTGGGAGGGGGCCTAGATGCCCTCAAATTTTTTGGTCACTTAAAAAGGGCACTAGAACTTTTCAATTCCGTTAGAATGAGCCCCTTTGCGACATTCTAGGACCACTTGGTCGATAAGATGACCCATGGGAAAAAAAACAAAACAAAAACAAATAAACACGCACCCGTGATCTGTCTTCTGGCAAAAAATACGAAATTCCACATTTTTGTAGGTAAGAGCTTGAAATTTTTGCTCTGATAGAACGGCACTAGAATTTTTAATTTACATTAGAATGAGCCCTCTTGCGACATTCTATGACCACTGGGTCGATGCGATCACCCTTGGAAAAAAAAACACAAAAAAAAACATTAAACACGCACCCGTGATCTGTCTTCTGGCAAAAAATACGAAATTCCACATTTTTGTAGGTAAGAGCTTGAAATTTTTACTCTGATAGAACGGCACTAGAATTTTTAATTTACATTAGAATGAGCCTTCTTGCGACATTCTATGTCCACTGGGTCGATGCGATCACCCCTGGGAGAAAAAACACAAAAAAAACAAATAAACACGCATCCGTGATCTGTCTTGTGGAAAAAAAAACTCTACATTTTTGTAGACAGGAGCTTGAAACTTCTATTGTAGGGTTCTCTGATACGCTGAATGCGATGGTGTGATTTTCGTTAAGTTTCTATAAATTTTATGGGGTGTTTTCCCCTATTTTTCAAAATAAGGCACTTTTTCTCAGGCTCCTAACTTTTGATGACAAAGACTAAATTTGATGAAACTTATATATTTAAAATACGCATGAAATTCCGATTCTTTTGATGTATCTTTTAGCATCAAGATTCGGTTTTTTACAGTTTCGTTTACTATTGAGCCGGGTCGCTCCTTACTGCAGTTCGTTACCACGAACTGTTTGAAAATACCCATAGTTCACGGATATGCTATCAGTAGGCAACATTCTAGCGCTCTAGATACATTTATAGTAGCTACTCAAAACGTTCCTTAACACTCATCAGTCAGGATAATATAACAATACTGATGATACTAACGTTGATGATGCAATTTTATTTTCTTCTATAAATTATATATCCTACCAGTTGAATTATTAAAATCATTTAGACGTATAGAATTGAAGATTTTTTTTTTTTTGAATATTAATTTATTTACCTTCTGTTACTGAAGTCGCAGTGATGATAATGTAATGCTATTCGATATTTTGAATATTCAAACATTAAGAAAAAAAAAATGATTTTAATGGGACACTCAAAGGCACCACATTGTGTGCGTGTTTATTTTCTGACTAATGTATCCACACAGAGAATCTCAAGCGTCCAGAGATCAGATATCAATTCTACCTCATCTCCCCCTTTCCCTAAAACTCATTCTGTGAATCGGGGATCAATGAGAGCTAGGATATTCGGACATTAAAATGTACTCTTTGATGCATCTACAACCCTGCCTCAAAAAATATATCCCCCTCCTTTATAATAGGCTATGTGCATTTACGCGTAACTGTATATAATTTCTAGAAATATGCGAAAAAATCAATTCAGGGAGAATTGCCAAAGCTGATACATGGATGATTAAATAAAAAAAAAACAAAACAGAAAGTAAGGAGTGACATTAAAACTTAAATTTCAGAACTTATTCTATACATGAAAGGAAATGTCCCCTCCTCCACACCTCGATCTTTTTGCTAAATTTTGACTCTGCCGCAACACAAGCTTTTAAAACAAATATAACTTTAGCATACAAAAACCTAAACTAGAAAAAATTACTAAATTCCATGTTTTTGCAGATAGGAACTTGAAACCTCTGCAATTGGGTTTGCTGATACACTGGATCTGATGGTATGGTTTTCACTAACGTACTTTGACTATTAGGGGGTATCCCCCCTCCATTTTCAAAAATCAAGAAAATTTTCTCAGGCTCGTAGCATTTGACACTGAGTTTAATTAATCTTATACATTTGGAATCAGAATAATAAGTAAATTCATCTGGTATGTCCATTGATATCAAATTGTCGTATTTTAAAGTTTCGGCTACTAGTAAGCCGCCTCGCTCCTCGCGTATATTTAAGGACGATATCCAGTGATGTATCCATTTTCATCCTTGCTAAATTATCTCGGAAACTGTAAATCTACTGAAATGGCAATTTTTTCTCCCTAGACAGTTTTTTTAGAAACATTTTTTAGAGTTTTGGTTACCATGCGCTATTTTGAACTCTCTTAGCCCCTTTAAAGGTTCAAACTGTAATTTCATCAAAACGATTACTGAAAAAAAGAGCATAAAACACAGGATCAAGTGATGTATTCAATTTGGGCATTTGGCCATAATAATGTACTTTTTGATGTCTCAAGCATACTCTCCTCCCCACTTACATCAAAATTCACCGGTCGTATTCTCTATTTGCTGATCAGTTTGTATACAGACGACTATAACGAACCGAAAAAACTGACAAAACAACAATGAGGATAGTTTTTGAGTGTATTAATAATGAAACAAAGTAAATAATTTGGTAAGGACTTTCGTTAAGATGATAAAAAACTAACGTTCCGAATTTCTCACGAATCAAATTTGAAGATTTGAGATTCAAAGTTAAAGATTCAAAGCTTGAAGAAAAGAAGAAGGGAAAAGAGACAGAAAATGGGGCCCAACTACTGGTAATGAAAGACAAAGGGTGACTGAAAGTTAGAACTAAATGATTTGGGTTTTTAAAGCGTTAAGGGCCAGAGCAGAATCAAAATCTTCGGTTTTACTCTTAGACTTTAGACGCTTTGTTGTTGAAAGTTTATATTCATGTAAAATCGAATTAGTTCATAGACCGTTTTCATCTTTTTAAGGTATTGCTAAATCGATGGGATACAGAGACTAAAAATCTCTTTCCAAATTGGATCTCATTGATCTTGCTGGCTCTGGACACAGTGAGGCAGCAACTGGACACCGTGGCACTCGCTTCGAGGTAGGGAGGAGCATCAATAAGTCCCTATTACCCCTTGGCAAACTTCTTGCTAGCTCTGGACACAGTGAGGCAGCAACTGGTCACTGTGGTGCTCGCTTTGAGGAAGGGAGGAGCATCAATAAGTCTTTATTAGCTCTTGGTAAACTTTTGTTTTCGTTATGCATAGTGCCAAAGAATGTCGGAAACTGTTAATAGGAATTTTTTACATTGTGTATTTAATGGGAAGCAGTTCCTCTGGGAATGTAGCATCTCCCAGCAGAATTAGAAATATTTAAAACGGACAGCTTTAATTTATAAAATGTGGATTTTGACTAAATATTTAGCTTCAGGAGGACTCTTTTGTTTAATTTCTTTTTATTATTATTAGGACTATACGTCTATGAAGAATACACTAAACTAGTTTTTCTTTTACGTAGGCCTTTTAATTATACCTGTTGTGCTCTCTTGGTAAAAGTAGTTGTTTTTATCATTGACCAAATGATAAGCCAAAAAGGAAGAGAAGTATTAACAATATCTTCCTTAGCTCTTTGTGGCTTGACTTTAAAGCTTTGCTGGGGTCAAACAGTCAAAAAGGGCCATCTTCATCACTTTCCTTTGAATTCAAATGTTGCACACACACACTTTTTCCTTCACCCCAAGATTAAAAACTACGAAGAGTTAAAATTCTGCTTCTCTAATAAATCTGATTTTCGAAAAACACCTGCTTTGCAAAGTACATTTAAAATTGAAATACAACGCTTTAATTAGGTCCCTATGTTACAATGACTTTCCAGCCAGCAATTAAATTATGTTTCATGATTGATAGAAGTGTTAATAGAACTCGATTAGAGTTCTTTCAGCTTTCAGGTTGGCTAATTGTAAAGTTTCTTCAACAACTTTACAATCAGTATAACCTTTCAAAAATTGTTCTAAGAAGTTGGAAAATTTGGTTTCTCCACCTTCGTGCAAATGCCTGATTTATTTAAATATTTTTGTCTATCTGAGTAAACCATTTACATTTTTTAGTTATACTGTATAGAAAAAGCTTAAATATTCAAAATCTAAAATTTAACATGTTTCCTGTCTATTGCAAAATTTTAATCATAAGACCATTTTATCAAAATAATGAAGAGAGAGCGAATAAAGGACTTCAAAAGAAAACATCAATAATTTTATGCCATAATAGAGGGGTTGGACACTCTTAGCTGATATTAGATTACAATGTATTTTAATTTCGGAATCACCAGTAAAGTTATCTGGTTTAAGTTTCAGAAGTTTAATAGGGAAAATCGCATCGGAAAAATTACAAATTGAAATTACAATATAGGGTGGAAGGGAGGGGGGGGGAGAGATTATGCAACATATAGAGTGGAATAACTAGGGTTTCGCACCCCGAGCTCTTCTAAATACAATTAAATAAAAAAAAACAACAAAAAAACCCTTGTGTTTTTTGCCTTTTATTGCTGACGAACCTCTTTCAGGTTTCCATACTCTTTGTCAAATGCCCTTTAATTGAATTGGAAACTTGTGTATTTTTCTAAACTATGATTTTTTATAACTTTTTTGTGTGTACAAATCTTCATAAACAAGATAAAAGACTTAATTTTCCATTTTAGTAAAGTTTTTTGGGGTATATCTTGTATATAGCATAGCCTGGAAATGTACCTATCTCAGGATGAAATAGCTTAAAGATAAATCAATTTCAAAACGGACTTTTTTAATTCGAATTTATCCTATTGTTGTTTTTGCTGGTGGAACTATAGATCCAATAATTGCTGTTGGTGGACATAAAAATCAAAAACAAAGGGAAAAAAATCTATAGAGGAAAAACGCCTGGTTGGGGTTTGGAAAGTTGTGTCCAATAGAATATAATATCCAAATTTATCTCCAGTAACGTATTTACACAGTAATATTACCAATAGATGTTTATATTTATGTCGAAAAAGTGTTCATTATTGTATCACTTTTAGTGTTGTTATGAATAACCTATATGACAAAATCTGTTTTTCACAATCTTCTGGGAGGTTTTTCAACGTTGTAAAATTGTGGCAACTAGATAGATGGACAAACATTTTTAAATATATTGAGATAAGCTTTTCCTAGCACTTTCCCAAACTCGATATCTGCTAGTTCTACTACTAAAGACAGTTCACTGCTGCAAAAAGCCAAAACTCGTCTTAAATGATGCGATTTTTGTCAACTAATTATCTCATCTATAAAGCTTGACATGATTATTTTAACATTTTGTTCAGGATAGACTAAACAGTGGGATTCAGTCGCATTTTTCATTCAGCTTTATTTTTTCTTTGTATACGTTAGACAAACATGTATTTGAAATTGCCGCTTGACAATTCTAATGGAAAACACATACGGTAGCATATCTTCTTCAACCTCTTGAAGAGCTCATGTTCCACAGCGATACTTGATCTCCGTCTTCACCCTGTCTTCTAGCATCCTAATGTTGGTTCTATTTATTATATACATTATCTTTCAAACTTTTTACAACCATGTACCCCCCCCCCCCCCCCACGCGCGCCTGGGGTATTCTACTTTTCATTGTCACTAGATCCACCTTTCCTACTAAAAATGCTTCCTTGGTAAATGAAGCCAACCACTTTGACAATTTTCTTGCTACCTAAGATCATTTTTTTATCTTCATTTATTCCTAACCT
Organism: Artemia franciscana; assembly: GCF_032884065.1. Taxonomy (NCBI): domain Eukaryota; kingdom Metazoa; phylum Arthropoda; class Branchiopoda; order Anostraca; family Artemiidae; genus Artemia; species Artemia franciscana. The sequence goes on from NC_088878.1 coordinate 19,782,701, forward strand.
TAGCCTAATCCTTTATTTTTAATCAATTTCTAATTCCTAATTAATTTATTCCTAACCCTTTCATTTATTCCTTACTTTAAATAAATAACTTTATTTATTTAACCATTTCTTGCACCCTGGAGTCTCAAATATGTTAAATTTGAAGATGATAAATTGTATATGCTAGATTGAAGATGCTAGATTGTATGTATTTTTTATGTTATTTATATAGGTTTTGAGTATAGCCTTTTTTATAGATCTGAGAGAAGGTGGGACTCAACTGTGAGGGCTAGAGGTCTGAGGGGGATGGAAAGAGACTGTGCGTATTATTTTGGCAGGAGAGCGCTTAGAATGAATATTGACAATTACATATCCAAAATTTTAGTATCCGGTACGGTGTTCCACAGAGTTCAGTGCTCAGGCCCTTACTCTACCCAATTTTTGTTGACACCATGCGTTTTACAGCCTTCAGGCATTACTTGCTTCATTTGCTGCGGATGCTTTGTTTAGTAACATACTTTTACATAAACCTTTTCATCGAAAAAGATAATACAGCCCTGGATGAATTGGTAAGTTTTAATAGATGTAACTTTCCATCTTTTAATGTTTTCAAGTCATATTTGCATTTTTTAGTTGGAATGGAACCCGTTATGTTTCAAATAGTATATTTGGTCTTAATTGTGTATTTTTTTATCAATTTTTTTGGTGTTCATATTTTGAGTTAATACCTTGACTGTAGCTTGGGCTGGACACTGTACTGTGATACTGTAACAAACTTCGGTGACACGAGTTGTGAGAGATTTTGGCCTTCTAAGAAGAATAAAGAAAGAACCTGCTCAAAAATCCCAATGGTCTCGTATCATCTTACTATTGGCCCGAGTTTGTATGATGGATGTTTGCTTTGGACTAGTTCTATTGTTTCAAGTTATAAAAAAGTTCATATTTCGAAACATAGAGTTTTTTGTTGGTTAGGGGATAGCATTAGACTTGAAAATAGTGCTTTGAGTTGTTTTTCTAAGCTTAACAAGTGATTAAAACCTAAGAGACTGTCTATTATTTTTTCTTGTCTTTCTTTTGTTATCGATGTTCCTCTTGAATCGCTTTGGGAAAGGTTCAAGTATAATTCATTTTATCATTATTACGAAACAAGAAATTCTTTGGGGAAAGTGTCTGAGATTGAGAGTACTTAAAGAGGTCTTTGTTCCTACAATTTCCAGAACCATGGATTCTGAATTTCCTGCCAGGGCGGATATGCTGACTGTGTACTTCAGAGTCTGAAGTCACTAAGAGTAAAAGTCGATGAAGAGTATTCAGTCTTGTTCCAAGAGGCACAAAAAATGGCTAAACTGAATGAAACTACAATTATAGTTTCAGGGATTGTTGGGAGGCAGACACAAAGAAGCAATGTCTCAGCCGAAAGCCCAGAACAATTTTATAGAATTAACGTATTCCTTTTCTTAATTCAAAGTTTTATCTTGCGAATATGAAGTTTTTATTAGTCCCTGTTCAAAGAAATAATATTATTTATTTTGAGACTAATTTTGATTGATTCCCGAAGCACCTGTTTTATTCCCAAATCCTTACTGATGAGTGAAGATTTTTCAAAAAGTATCGTGTGGGAGGGGTTATTAAATATATGCCAACCTAAAGCAGAATCAAAGGAAAATGCTTTTTGATAGTTTTCGAAAAATCTTCACTCATCAGTAATGATTTGGGGACAAAACAGGTGGTTCGGGAATCAATCGAAATTAGTCTCAAAATAAATAATAATATTTCTTTGAACAGGGACTTGGGGGAATACTCACTAAATTCTTTATACTCAAATTTATTTAAAAATGATTTAACAAAATATTTTACTAAACCGATTTATAGTATTGAAACAGTTACGAAAAGATCTTTGAGACAGGCTGCCAAAACACAAGGTTGGCTCTGAGAACTTGCATTTAATCATTTTGTTCTGTTTTGTTTGAGTGAATTTATCATCTCACTTCATTCTATTTGTCAGTCCTGGTTGAACGTCGTTGAAGTAAGGAGGCTAGGGCTGTTTTAAAAAAGTTTTTTAAAAATCATTATTAGTTTTAATTCTCACATTTTAATGTAAGTTTATATATATATATATATATATATATATATATATATATATATATATATATATATATATATATATATATATATTTTGGTTCTTTTTCGTATTGTGCTGAAGACGGCCCTTGGACATAGGGACGAAATATTCACAGATTTGATTTCTATTGTCTTGAAAATATTTTCCCTATTGTTTCTACTTTGTGTTTGTTTGTTATGGAAAGGCAATGTGGTCTTCGTCGCTTTTTTTATTTGCACTAGTTTTATTGATATATGTTAGATGGGCGGTGAATTACTAATTTTTGTTCGTTTTAAGTTCCAACTTCGCTCTTTACTTCCCTCGGAAAAAAGTTTTTTTTTTTAAATCTATCTTTTCTTGTTTTGATAATGTAATGTAGAAACAAGACCTCCATAATCTTTTCTATTTTACTAGATAATTTCTGGTCGTTTTAAGTTTTAATGTTGTTCCTTAGTTTCAGTTCAAAACTTATTTTTTTATATATAATCGCTAATCACCTCCAATCTAGGAAAACAAAGTGCTGTTTCTTTTTGTAAAAAAATGTTTTAAAAGAAAAAATAGATATTTATTTATTTGTTTAAACATATTAAATTAATTAGCACTTAAGAAAGTAGCTCTAGGCGAGTAGCTTCGACACAAAAGTTTTTGAAAAATTTCAACAGAAATGTGTCTTTAAGCTTAGGGAGTTATTTGACCTGTCCTTAAATGAAAAAGCTATTCATTACTCAAAAATGAATGGAAAGTTCCAAAAAGATCATTTTTTGTGTAGGCACGATAAATGGTATTATTCATTTCATTTTAAAAAATTTATTCATTTTTTTTTCATTTCAAAAATTTTGGGAAAAATTACATGAATTCTCCTACACAACTGTTTTCATTTGTTTTTCTTCCTCTTTGGAGGCACAGTCTTATATATGGAAGGAATATTACGGTGGTTTTGTCAAGTAAATAATTTGAATAAGTAAGCATAACAACAAACAATTCTTCTTTTAACCAGAACCTTCCAGAACCACATGACAACACTTCTTCAATCACCAAGTGGCAAGGGGTTGGGGTCACAAGCATAATTTCCTATAAGGCAGTGGGGGAAACTGCCTCTCCAAGACCACAGTTTTCCCCCAGATTCCAGTTTGTCCCCCAACTTAAATTTAGATTCTCCAAAAATATTGTCAAAACTAAAATAAGTGTGCATAATTCAAGACCCTTTGAAATAGGTCAGTTTTCTTTAGTATTTCTCTACCTTTTTGTTACTATATGGCTCGTTTTTCAGTCTTCTCTGTCATTTTTACTTGATTTTGGAAAATGGCTCCAGCTTTGACGCCCCCTCCAGGGGATATCGGCAAAATTACGCAAATCGTTGGGATATGGATTTAGTAATGTCTTTGCAAACCATGAACTGGATGACCTCTATTCCCTTTTGAATCAAAATGCTCGACAAAATACCTTCCCGAGATATTCTTTAAAATATCACTGCATCACATTTACAAAAACAGTGAAATTATCTGAAAACGATCATAAAGAAGGGGACAAGACCATGGTTGAAAAAACCAAACAGTTAGGAATCGAGCGCAAGACACTAATTTGAAGTCCCACGCTGTACTAACAGAACCATGCCTCTAATAATCTGATTTCATATATTGGCGTTTCTACCTTAATTGCGGAGCTTGTTAAGGAAGCTTGGAGAAGGAACATACGGGAGGGGTTCTCGCAAACCTCCAGATAAGGGTTCTGGACCATAATTATTGAAATTATGATATCGTTTTATACTTTCAAGCTTTTCTACTTAAGAAGTGACACGAAAAGTGTTGTTTTAGTCAGGGGTGTAATTTGCAACGGGGCAGGAAGATAACTGTCCCCTCAAAACCCCAGTTTCGCCCAGACCCCAGTTTGTACCCCCAGCTGAAATTTCGCTTATTCAAAAATCTTGTCAAAACTATGATAAACCTGCATAATTCAGAGAAACAGGTCAGTTTTCTTCAGTATTTCCTTGCATTGATGATACTATTTTTCATTTTAGATGGTGTCTATTTTTTATTTATCGCTGACATTTTCACTTGGTCTGGGAAAGTTTGGTCTGGGAAAGTATTGTCCACATTTGCCACTTTTGCTCCAGGGTTTGACGAAATTACACCCTGTTTTTAGTGTTATATTACACTCCTGGGTAATAGAATTGATAAAAATCATGTTGATATGAGCAACAGCTTTCAAATGAGCCATTAAACGTCACTCTGAAAATTTTGGTAGCCCAATTGTCTGAGCTTTTTCACTTGACCCATGGCACCAAAAGTGACGTTTTTAGTGCCATTTGGAACTTGCCGATGTTGGAATGTATAGGAATGACGTAAATATGAGCAATATCTTTTATATTAGCTTCTAAAAATCTGTCGAAGATACCAGCGATATTAATGCGTCCAACATCAATACGCCCATACCGATACGCTTGATATTCATACGTCCCATATCGATACAGCGTACAGTCCTTTCCCCAGGGACTATTGAGGGTCATATCGTTACGAAAACCATAGATATTGGACCTTGAACTATGTTGAACAAAATTGCTATGTGAAAATTTTGATTGTATGAATTTTGGGGGAGGGGCCTTTAGGAGGGGGGCTTGTTGCCCTTCAATCTCTTAGGGAAGAAACTTTTCTTAGAAGGGGGGGGGGGGCTAGTTGCCAACCAATCTTTTTTGTCGCTTAAAACGGGCTCTGGGAAATTTGATTTTTATTCGAATGAGCTATCACACATCTGTCTATGATGTTCTGGCCCCCTCTGCTAGAAAAAAACGAAAAAAAAAGGAGACGGATCACTGCTACCGATGCGAAAAAGGGATTTTCCTTGCTGTTCAAGGAGAGGGGCTATAATTTCCCTGTATGGGGTTTTCGACCATACTGATTCCAATAGTACGCTTGTCATTTTGATCTGACGCTATTTTTGAGGGGCTTCAGGCTTTTTTTCGAAACCACCATAAATTTCGTTTCGATGTAAACTTTTCCTTTTAGGATGATTCGAAATAACAGGTACCATTCCTGAATCAGTGTCAGATGGCAATTTTATTTTTAACTAGGTAGCTTTTTTCTAAACGTGTTTTTCAACTTTTGGTTACTATGGGCTCTGGTTCGCTCTTTACTAGGTTGCAGCTACCGCTCCAACCAGATGTGAGAGTTGAGACAAATTATTGTTGATTTATCTATAATCCATGTTTAGAGGGTATTTAATTCAAGAAAAGTCCATTGACCAAAAAAAACCTGTACAAATAATTTAGCACTCTCAATTTTTGCAAAATAACCTAGATTTCTAATTTTGAAACAAAAGATCTTCAAGTTAATCAGAAAATTTTTAGAATGCCACCAGACAAGAAATTTTAAAGCAAGTTCAAAGTTCATTGGTCTAGCTCCATATTTCTACTCTATATCTTTACTTGATTTTTTTTTTCATAGTGCTAAATTAGCACTATGAAGGTTGAAGATAATGTAACATTTTTTTGTGAGCATTTGTCACATTCGGTACTTTTTAGTGATGTGATTAAAATATGCCCTATGTAAAATCCACCCAGTGAAAGTGGACCCATAAAAGTATTCTTAGGAACAAAATAGTGTAATTTAGGAATAGGTGTCAGAAATACCCTTTGATTACTTGGTACGATGATAATAATAATAATAATAGCTTGTTCCATAAAAAACAAAAAAATTACATTAGAAACAAAACAACGAATTAAACTAAGATAAATTAATTCTATTTAAAGAAAACGCTCACGATGTGCAGCTGCAATCCTGACAAACCTTGCTATCCTTTTAATACTCAGAAAATTTATCTCTTTCGTTCGATCTACCATCCATACCTCATTCAATTTTTCTTTGGCATACATCTCTCGCCTCCATTCATTCAATTCGACACATTCGCACAAAAAATGTATCAAACTTTCATCCAGAGATCCACACATAGGACAAGCAATAGGTTCCACCTTCTCCCCTTTTCTCCCTAGATACTTTCTTTTCTCTCCAGTCAAAAATCCATTTCCCCTCCAATCCAAATATGCCTTCAAATACTCTCTAATCAACCCAACCTTCCAAAATACCTCCTTCCCCCAAATACTCTTTATCTGTCTATACAATTTTAACGACCCTGAATGATCCAGACTTGCCCATGATATTATAAGCAAATAAACTCTTGAGTCTGCCTAAGGATGATTCTGTTGCGCCCCAAGTTGCAAATGGCTAATAAATTTTTCACGTCATCTCCATTTTGAAAAATAAATCTATGCTATAGCCAAGCTAGAAAAAAAGATGCCGCTGTAATAGCTGATGGCCTAGAAAATAACATAATAATAGGAAGTATGACTATTAAGAATATTTTTATCTAATTTATTAAAAAAGGGCACTCATAAAAGAGTGAAGAATCTAATCTTCTAAAAGACCCGATCTGCAAGTTTTTTAACATTTGGGAAGCCATTTTCGATTTTTTTTTTTTTATCTTAGCCACCTCTCTTCCCTGGAAATTGTTTGTAGACTTGCACACTTGAATTATTTCTAAAGGTGCTACGTATAGTTAGTACAAAAAAGAGCTTTATACATTATGAAATGTCATCCTCAAATATGTACTTCTGCTTTTATTGCATATATAAGAAAAATAATACTAAAAACGCCGGAAAGGCTTTTACTGCAAATACACGGGGCTTTCTATAATTAAAAAACGAATAAGTGCAAAACCAACATTTGTCCATAGCAAGTATGAAATGAGAATGCTGGAAAGATAATAAAAATACAGTAACAGACATAAAATATCATCATAAAAATGTAAATGTAATTATTATAGCAATAGTAATGCAGACTTACACATAAGAAAAAAGATATTACGATGGTTGCAAAAATTTAAGAAGAAGTTAAGTCAGTTTTCAACTTTCACATTTATTAGTGGTTTTATGTATTATAGAAGATTAGGCTATAATAAGGGTGTTCTTTCATTTTATCATCAAAAGTGAAATATTTGCTCAGAAATTTCAGATTGCTATTGCAATCTGGCAAACATCTTTTTTAGAGCGGATCAATCAAAATGAAATGCACTGCAGAAATATCCCTATTTAATGTATTTAATTTATTTTCCCTCGAAGTATAATAGGAAATAGTGGTGTTTTCTAAGCATTTGCTGGCTGTTATAGCATTAAGAAATTTACAATTTTACAGAATTTGTCAGTGCGCTGGTGCTTACCACTTTATTTGTAATATTTTTACAGCTCTTGGATCAAACTTTCTTTATTTCTTTAAAGTATCTTATCTGTTGAGTTCACTTTCTTGCTATCTTCACTAGGCTCTTTATCAACGAAAATGTTCATCATTAAGTCTTAAATTATTTTTCAATTATTCTACTTTAAAAGGTTAGAGCAATTCCAGGAGAGGGCAAATACGAGATTATACGTACCTATTGGGGGGGGGGGGGTACAGGGGGATGGTGATATTATTCCCTGTATTTTGAGGAATATGTTATTACAAGAAAAAGCCTTGTCTCCCGTACATTTGTGTGATTTGGCACCACTGCATGATGTAAGGTTTACAACATTCAAGGATATGATTGTTTAAATATTTTTTTTCTAGGATATCCGTATATTAGGCCTAACAAATACAAATTAGCTAGCACCGTGGAAACAAAGCTAAATTGAATCAATGATATTCACCAATCAATGGGAAGGTGTGTATTTACGTTAATAGTTTGCGTTATTAGGAAGACTAAAGACAAATTCTAATCATTTTCTTCACATACAAGCCATTGTTCTAGGGACATCTCGCATTTCCCTTTAATTCGTCCATTAGTTGAATTGTTGCATAAGAATTAAAAAAACACGATCAAAAACATATGGCATAGGCAAAGGTGCAATATTTTCACTAGAGACTAGTTGTATCTTAAGAAAATAAACAAAATAGGTATAATCAAAAATGTGCTACTTAACAAGCGTTGAAAATGGATTGTATCAATTGCTATTTAAGTATTTAATGAATGAAGATATACTATTTTTGGTATTAATACAATAAAAAACAAAAGTGACATTATAAACCAGGTCAATATTATCAAAGGCACTTTATCACAGTTGTAGGCACCAAGTACTACCATATCAAACATTTTTTTACTTTAGAAAGATAATATTATACCTGGGATGTTTTTGGCGTAAAACTATGAAAAGGTGCCCCTTTTTGACAGACCCTAAGATATTCATATGAGTTTGATTCTCATGTATAAATGTTTTAACAGAAGGGCAGAAACGTAGGAAAATGATCTTAGATTGCGCACCACACTTTTTTTCAATTACAAGCAATCAAGGCATTTGGCTGTACAGGCTCAGTATATCGGAAGCTACAAGTTCAAATTCTAAAATGGAAAAGTCAGCCTTTCTCAGAAGCTACTAACAATGATGCAGAACACTTGGAATCTAAATTCAGAAGTATATTCCAGGATGAACTAGGGACAATATAAGTTAAATTTTGACAGGAGACAAATTATTTACGAACAGCGTCCATCGACACAATTGCAACATAATTAATAAGCACTGTTTCTTAGAAATAGAAATTTAACCACAAGAAAGCCTATTTTCTGTTTTTTTTTTACTTTTCTGATTTAATTTTCTTTTCTTACAATAATACTAAAGCAGTGCCATCAGCTTTTTGCTGGATTTAGAAGTTCTCATTGGATATTATGGTGTTTTGACAGAATGGAGACACAAGGAAGAGGTTTAGTATAGGAAATATGAAACGTGGTGCTTAATGCAGTTGAAGATTTAGTTTACTTATGATGTAAGTTTATTTCAAATGGTAGTTGGAAAATTGATAAGTAGCTTGTTAAGGTTTTTGGTCATATGATTAGTTTTAAGAAGTTGTGTTCTTAAAGTAGACCTAACAGACCTTAAGCATTAGAAAAGGATATTCCAAACTAAGCTACTTCCTGTTATATCTTATTCAGTGGCAAGCTCAACCGTGTAGTATTAAAAGGAGTTTTAGGTTTGTTAACTTTATCAGCAGGAAGGTTAGTGTGGATAGTAAAAAATTGCAAAAGGATTATGGGAAAGGCTAGCGAGAAATACATATGAAGAATTGCAATAGATGGCAGGAAAAGCTCTTAGCCTAACCAGATGGGTTTGATACTGAAAGATGTGTCTTTTGTCAGTATTAGAATGAGGTAAAAGAGTTAGGTTTGGCAGTGGATCTAATAGCCGAAAATTTAAAGGATTGACTCATGAAAATGGAAATTCATGATGGGCTAAAACAGAAGTCATCCTAGACGTTTCTGAGGCTATATGGTCTGTCTAACAAGGTCTGGGACGAAGAAGTTTATTTTAAAACAAGGATGAGTGATGAGTGGGTGTACGATGGGTAACTGTTTGGGCATTGGTTAGAGGAGGAAACTATAGAAAATGGTCCTTATCAATGCCCTTTGTGTGAAGAGAAAGAAGAATTAATGCATTTTATTGGTACTGGGTGAGGAGTTAGTGGATTTGAGGAGGGAGGTGTTTTCAATGCATTTTGGAAGGATTGATTGGCTTGAGAAACTGTTAAAAGGTGGAAATTCTGGCAATTTTAAATGTCGGGTATATAGGCTATTTACCTTCATGGTTTCACGAGAAAGCACTGACAAAAATGTCATGACAATGTTTAGGATATTTCCCGTAGAAGAAGATGATGAATAAACAAGACAAAAGACAAAATCACCCATTAGCAAAGCACGAGTTGCTTATAGATTGGTCTAAAATTAGACTCTAAATGGTTCTAATATTTTCAGAAAAAATGAAAAAATGTGACCAAGAATTAGTTTGTTTGTATGTAAGACCCTCTCCCCTGGGAAAATGCATAAATTTGTAAAACTGGTATCCATGAATCTGACTTGAAAACTGGTATCCATCAAATGAACTAACGTCATTTTTATACAATCGTAATAACTGGGTTAATGCCTCTCACTCAATCGGACTATTTGTCTATCTTCTACAGTTTTCCATGGCTTGATGCCCACAGCTACTTGATTTTAATTCAAAATCAACGTAGTGGATTACAAAGATCCATGATCTTTCTAATCAGCGGCTTTGATATCATGACATACTTTCAAATCGTGTGAAGATTAGGTGTCAATGAGGCAATACATTTTTATACCTAAATACTGTTTTAGTCATTCAGGTCATTTTAAGAGTCAAGCACCACTTGAAGGAACTTACACCGGATAAATTTGTGGTCAGCCGGTTTAAAATGACTATAAAAGTCCATTTAAGTTGCGTGAAATGGAGGTGTCGATGGCAACTGATTAATATAAACATTCAAGTTTGTTCACTTGATGGTTCGTAAATATATGAAAAGCGGTTATTATCAAGGAGGGGTGGTGGGCCATTATGTAGGTGGATAGGAATACCAGATGCCTCAAAGATTGATTTTTTGATTGATTGAAAGTCCAAAGTATCTAACTGTCCATAAGCATTCAGACAAATATAAAAAGGGGTCTGTAATGAAGGGCGAAGGTAGGGATTAATCTCTAAGCTCCCTTAATTTAAACTTGACTGGAATAAGAGTGCTGCGGGGAAATAACTCCCTTCTTATTGCCGAAAAATGTTTTGTTTCGTAATATAAAAGCTTTCATTCTTATTCTTACAGGCCCAAAATGCTGAGAGGTTGGGGATGGGAATAATTCATGAGCACAGTAAGGTAGCCTACAAAGAGGGGGAGGCAGATGACACAAGGGATTTCATTTTTATCAACTTATTGGGTCTTATTTTTATTGGTCTATGATGTACTGTTCGTGTCAACGAAGTTTAAATAAGGAACAACTCATTCTAATAGTGACTAAAACTCGTAAAAAGAACTTTAATAATAATATATGCACCAAAAGAATTGGTTTTTATGATGATTCCAAATCTATAAAATTCAGTGGGTTCAAAGATACCTAATAAAAGTTATGAGCCTGAGAAACTGTTTCCAATTTAAAAAAAGGAAATAACCCAAACAGCATGAATGATACTGATGAAAATAACGCCATTGAATTCAGCATAAAAGAATATTTATCGCAGAGGTTTCAAACCCTCTATAGGTTTCAAGAGGTTTACATTTTGTAGTTTTTTGACAAGCATGGTCTTTTGTAGTGACAAAACCACAATTTTAGCCCAAAGGGTGCTAAAATACCATTGAATGAAAAATAGCCAATCGATCAAAATTTATGAACTTCGTAATTTTAGAGACAGTAATGTCTCGAGTCCCACGCAGGCACAGTTAGTGTAGAAACTGATCTCTAATCATCTTGATTCGTGGGAATATTTTTGGCCTCCGCTTTTAATATGGTGCTGGGGATGATAACACCTCTTCCATAGGGACAATCTTTTTCTATATAGGATAAACACTTAAAGTCACATGCTTATTGGCATTGGGTGGATCATCGCGAGTGTCCCCAGAAAATTTCTTGGGGGGAAAGGGTAACAATTGCTACGAGGAGCTTTGTTTTCATCAAGTTTTAAAGGTAAAATATTTCTCATTTTCTGTTTACATGCAATGTTTAATGTCTGTTTGTTCCCCGTAGCATCGTCTTTCTACTGGTTTCCACAGAGAACATCTTGATAAAACAGTTTAGTTGGAAAAATCTACCTTTAAAACCGTGAAAACGGTGACCTATTATGCAATTTGCGATTTTCAGACCCCCACCGTCTTATTAAGTATTTGAAGAGTACTTTTTTTCAAGGATGAATGTCTTTGAATTAAAATTTAATTCTGCAAGGAGTGTCAAGCATTGGTTTACAAATATTAAACATAAATGTAAAAATGGGAGTTAAAGAAGAGAAGAGTAGCCTTCCTTCACACTTAAGAGAGTCTTGGGTAGAACATTTCGCAGTAACAAACTGTGAGTAAAGGACCATTGCCAGTTGAAACCAGAAGAGCTTTTGTTACACTATAGGAGTAGTATCCCCTCCACGGTTTTGACGAGACCCATAGCCACTGCTCTTTTCTTCCTTTAATGAATTAAGATGACGAAGAAGTTTAACAGCGGCCTCCTCAGGGCAAGACGCAGGTGCATGTTACGTAATAGGGAATGTTTTATTCAAGATGCAGGTGTTAATTACGTAGTAGGGAGTGTTTTTTCTGTGGTTGTTATGTTTATAAAACTTGTTAGGGCTAGGGAAAAGCCTTCAGGGCCCCGCTAAATCAGCACATATTTGGTTGTTGCGTAATAGTTTTTTTTTTTACTTTTAGTTGTTACGTAATAGGGTTCGTTTTCTTTTGAAAATGATTTCTTCGGTTGTTATGTAGTAGGACTTGTTAAAGGGCCAGGGAAAAGCCTTCAGGGGCCCCTCTCAAGTATGGACATGCTCTAAATTGATCGTGGTTCAATATTTTCATGCTTCACACACACACATAGCCCTTTGCTGTCTGCAAACAAAGAGTTTTCCACCATTTTTAGGACCAGAACTGTTCTAAACTCTAGAAGCCTATTGATTTTTCTAGGAACACAGGTTTGTTATTCATGACAAATAAAGGGTGTCCAGCAATTTACCAGGAAACAGGAGCGTCAAGTGATCTGCTATGGATTCCTATTCTTCTGACGGAGAACGAGTAAATTCCTCTGTTTCCGGGAGTATAAAAACATGGTCTTGGGCGAACTTCCCCGTCAGTTTTACATGAGATTTTGGAAGTTTTTAGAACTCGACTTAAAAAATAGATATGTCTCAAAGATACCAACAGGTAAGGCTTTTTCTATATATCCCCTCCCCCCTCGGGTGTGTCAGACTCCACTATCTTTGGCGAAGGATTATAGTTCCTGATCTATTTAATTTACTGTGTGACGTCACCAATACATAACCGGTCGTATAACCTTCTCTGGACTTTAATTAAGCGACAATTTAAAGAACTTTTAATACGGATAAATGTTCTGTGGTCTATTGTCCTAATTCATAATACTTATTTATATCTTGAATGTTTAGTTAATCCATTTAATTCGGATTCAATTGTGGTATGCCAAGTCGTTTTTCTTTTATTGTCAGAGATAGACTGTGCTGAAGGGAGCGATATCGAACATCAAGTGCCGTAGTACGCGCTGGATTTTTAAATCCTTAAATTGCTGGGGATAGGTGATTCGAGTATACGCATTTCCCACAGATTCTATTTGCTGCAAGATCTTCGTTACGAGATCATAGTTTAAAGTAATTTGGTTACGCAATGATGGATTCTATTTATGTGTGCCCTGTGCTGAACTTTTTACAGCGACAAATAGTGAAGGACAAAGACAAAGTGATAAAAATAACTGCAAAGTTTTTTGGGAAAGAGGCGATCAAACAGGCGATTGAAGTGTGCAAAACTGCTTTGGACCTTGACGTCCTTGATAAACGCAGAGGTACGCATCCTGTTGCTACTTTTTTGAGGGATTGTTTTGATTTGATCAGTAGCCGTGTAGAGCGTGGTATCCAATTGCCGCTTTTTGTGATTGTAGTCCCATCTGACGTACCTTCCATTCCTAACGACCCAAGTACGATCGTAGCTTCACGCCTTAATGACTGCGTAAAAATGAGGAACTTTCTGGTGGAAAACCAGGACACTAGAGCCCAAACTCCAAACTCAGTAGCCTGGCGTTCAGCACCAACTAGGCAGCCCGAGACTACCCCTCTAGTATTGATGAATATTCCTGAAGGATTAAACGTAAAGAATCCTACGAAACAACGCGAATTTATTCAAAAGCTCGGGTGTGCGGACGAAATAAAACACATTACAGCTTGCAGGGATAGGGTTGTCGTGCATATGTCAGATGAAAAGTCCACTGTAGCAGCAGTCGCAGTGATACCTAGTTCACTGAAAATTCGCGCTAAAGTCATTAAGTCAGAACATTTTGGCATTGTTAAAATGGATACTTAATTCGATGTTTCTCAAATCCCAGCCCTTGTTGAAAGTGTTATAAGTGCTACACGTTTTGGAAACTCTCTAGTGGTTGAGCTAAAATTCATATCAAAAGAAGCTTTGGACCTGGCATTTGATTACGGTGTCAAATTAGAGTACTGTTTGTTTCGAGTTACCATGCCCATTGAAAAGCCTAAACAGTTCCATAACTGCCAAGGTTTTGGTCACTTAGAACGTGACTGTACCGGCCCAATCAAGTTCAGCAAGTGTGCTGGAAATCATACTATCCGTGATCAGGTGTGCTTGGCGCAAACCATCAAGTGCGCTAACTGTGGGGGGAACCACCGGAGTAATAGCCTAACATGCACTGAACTTAAAAGGCATATTTCAGTCCAGGAGCCAGCGAGAAGAAATGTGACATTTGTTCGTGATCAGTGAGCCCTAATTGATGAGTAGCATAGTGTCTGTATTTTACCAGAATATCAATGGTGCCCGTGAAAAATTAAGGTCTCTTGAGCACTTGCTTTATACTTATGATATTGTGTGCTTTACTGAACATCTTCTAAATGCTGATAATGTATCAATTCTGGAGGTATCCACAGAACACAAGTTTTTTGTGATTCTTGCTAAGGCGACATCAGGTCGTCCGTCTGGTGGTCTCGGTAATAGCAGTTCGTAAAAAGTTCAATAGTAGTTATTTTGAATCCTCTGATTTTTACGTGTCAGTTGATCTAGGCTACCTTGTTTTAGTTTGTGTCTATATGTCCACAAATTACCGAAATGAGGCTTCCGGTCGTAAATATGCATCAGCATGCGCATCTTTGTCTAAGACACTTCACAAAATTACGGCAGCTAATAAGCCACTCCAAATTTGCGGTGACTTTAGCACAGATCTTAAAGATGATTCTGCCCCTTTCTTGTGAATGTTACTGCCATCTCTCCCAAGTGGTGTTTCGGTAATCACAAAGTCAAAACCTTTTTCTTATGTGCATAATTCTGGATCTACTTTTGACTTAGATTTCGTTTTAACAAATCTTCCTGAATTCTAGTGATATTTTAATATGTGACCATCTGAGTTTGAAGTTTCATATAGATCTACTTTTCAATTGAATAATCGAACGCCTAAGTGGTTTGTGAGAAGCCAATGGGATCGTATAAATATTCTGGTTTACCAACGTAGTCTTGATTTTATGCTTTCTAAAATTAAAATGCCGTTCCACCTATTATCAACAAATAGAAAAGGTAATAATTTTGATTTAGATTTTTACCTAGTAGAAATCGTACATTCGCTGAAAGTTTCTTCTGCTTCCGCAATACCTTGTACAAACATTCGTGCTGGGACCCGAAAGAAAGGATGGAGTCAAGATGAGCAGTTGCAAAAAGCTAAACACCGCCATAAGCTTTGGTTCAGAATTTGGATTGACTGTGATGGCCCAAGGACCGGATATATATTTCGTATTGTTAAGTTTACTAAGGTTGAATATAGGAAGGCTATCCGCCAATGGAAGCAGAGGCAAGTTTCTAGCATATCAAATGATATCCGTAATAATCCCCAACAACTTTGGAAATATGTATCTAAATTTATTTCTTCGCCTTCTTCACGGCCTAATCTAATTAATAAATTGTCATGGGAAAAAATTTTCTTCGTTACTTTCTGATGATCCCCCACCATTGGATACTAGGTTTTGAGAAATCCTAGAAAAACATCTTTCAAAACCTGACCACACTCGTAATCTGGTTACAATCACTCCATCACGAATTGAGGCTCTGATCAGGTTTCTGAAGAGTAGAAAAGCACCAGGGTTTGATGGTCTTCAGCCCGAATATTTGATTCATGGAACCCCTAAACTATTTGAACATATTGCAATATTGTTTCAGGCATTGGTTGCTCAACAATATGTACCGGATGCATTGTGTGAAGGTATAGTAACGTGTGTCCCTAAGAAAAATAAAGATCCAAAATCTTGTGATTCATATAGACCAATTACAGTATGCTCAGTTTTAGGAAAACTATTTGAAAAGATATTATATAGAGATATTAGTCACAAGTGTGACCACGGGGACCAACAGTTTGGGTTTCGTGAAGGTCTTGATGTCCAAACTGCCCACGCAGCTTTTCTTGCGATTTTTGAACGTCAAAAGCATTCGAAAAGGAATCTTTACGTTTGTACTATTGACATAACTTAAGCCTTTGATAAGATTCTACATTCCCAAGGGATTTTATCTCTACTAAGAAGTGGTGTGGACCCTTTTATTTGTGCATGTCTGTGGACATGGTATCAAAAAACTTCAATTCGAGTGCGAGTAGGAGGCTATGTGAGTGACCGTATTAATGTTAGTCGTGGAGTAAAACAAGGTTCAGTGCTAAGCCCTGTGATTTTTAATAATGCTATTCGTTCGGCTACTCGCCATTTACCGCCATATCTAATTGAGCCATATGTAGATGCAAGTCATTTGTCATATGCGGATGATATTCTTCTTCTGTCTGATGACCTCCAAGGATTACAGAAGGCTGTAGATAGTGTTTGCACTACCTTGAACGGAATCTGACTTTGAGTTGCCACTTCTAAAATAGAATTTCTTGTTTTCGGTTCGGGTTCACAACAATCCACAAATGCGGCTACTCAAGTTGGCCCTATTACTGTATTTACATCTTCTTCACTCAAGTATCTTGGTCTACCATTTGAGAGCTCTATCAAAGCTACTAGAACACTTATTATAAATTCGCTGATGGAGAAACTGAGAAAATCCTATGGGTTGCTTGCTAGGGTAAAAGGCCAATTTGATAAACGAACACTGGGTCGGATATATAATTCATTTTTTGCACCGCATGTGTTTTTCCTAATACCAGAGTGGCGATTATTTTCTCAAAGTGAGCGTAAACAGATCTGTTCAGCATTTTTCCGGTTTTGCAAATATTTTCTATGTATACCCATTTGGATACGAAACAGATACATTTCTAGGCGCTATGGAGTGTTTGGAATATGTGAAAAAATGGATATCCTTGCCTCCAAATTCCGAGAGCGTTGCGACAGAATTGTTGATTTTCCTCTTGCGTGCTTTCTGAACTGAATATATATCAATAGTGTTCGACCTATAGTTCATGTTGATTTCTTTTGTGTTGTTACGTGAGTGGTTTTTTGCTTTTCTTTTTTCTTTTTTCTCATTAGCTCCTCTATGATGCATTTTTTGTACAGAGGGGGTCAATAAATTATTATTGTTATTAGTATGATTTTCCACTAAGTAAAGCCTATTCTAGCAGGGGTGCGATTAACAGTTGTCAAATATTTGGGTTAAAGCGAACAGTCGGGGTTGCGGTAATTGAGTGAAAGGGTGCATTCTTGCCATCTGGTAAATTAAACCCTATTAGAGCTTAACCAGGGCAAGCAGATAACGAATATAGATGCTTTTATTTTCTGATTAAATGGCAAGTTATTTTTCTACGTTAAATCCTTGATTTTTTTTTCTTCGAGGGATGACCTAAATTCTGACTAGTTCCAATTTAACCGGGCAACATCTATTCAATGAGGATGTCGAACAAGTTATTACACGCTAGTGAATTGCTAAAAAGAGGAGGGGTGGCGCTTTTATGACAGTTGCATTCTATTGTGAAACAAATCGAGTTTTAGAACGAAGTGGTTACCTCTTGAGTGCCCTATCTATTATACATATTTCTCATAAAAAGATGTTTCTTATAAAAGGAGTACTCCAAATCCCCCTAAAATTTTTTGTTTAGCTAGTTTTAGCTATCTTGGAAAGGGTTTGGGTCAGGAAAATGAAATTTCCAGAGACGGGTCTTAAAATTTCTTCTAGGAGGCTATTTTGAACCATGTACCAGGGCTATTTGACCTCTGTTTAAGTATATAACTGCAAATCAATGTGCTCGGTCAAACGAAACTCTGTATTCCAAATTGATTGCTGGATTATGGTCTGGATTTGGAATTTTCGCCCTGGAATTTTTTATCCTTGCTAAAATTCTCAGCCAGCGGAATAATGGTAATTTTTAAAATTTTTGTTTTTTACCTTTCATAATTTTAATATTTATCCTCGTTGACCGTCAAACTATGGTTTCTAGCATCGATAGAGAAGGGGTGGTGTGCAATAGGGGAGAGTTAAATTCAAGTCACGACATGTTGAAAATAAGATTTTTTTTTTCACGAGAAAACCAAATTTAATTCTAACCCCCTGCAAACCCATGATAAGGAGATTCTAGTGTTTCCGGTCTTCACCACCCAAGTGGACACCGATAATACCAGCCTACAAGTAAGTAAAATTATTGATATTTTTGTAAAGGTTATTTTTTTCAGCATCAGAAAGTAACTAGGATGTTGAGAGCCTTGTTGGCTACCTCTGAGAGGGGGGTTTAATTGAATTGCCCTATCCTAAAAACAAGCTATTTTTTCAGGCTAATAAAACCATTTCACAATGAAAATAAGGTGTTATTACATTCTGTATTCTAATGTTGAAAACTTGGTGAAAGGGGGCCATGACTCTGAGATGAAGATTTGAAGAGCCACTGTGCCCTTAGATAATTTTCTTTTTCAACCTAGTATAAATTCTTTTTACAGCTTGAAATCACAATTGCCACAAGAAATAAGAATTGTCACTCTTTTTTCTGGCTGTGCCAGTAATGCCTGCATGGATTGATGATTATCTGGAAGATTTCTCCAGGGAAGAAAAAGTAGCAATGGACACAATCTCCCCCTCCGTATGTATTTTTAAGGTTCTTTAGAAAGTTATAATAGCTGAGATGTAAAGAGGGGGCACTCTATCCACGTTTTTTGTGGTAATTTCTGCCTCTTAAATTATTATTCGTAGTGAGGGTCTACAGATCCGAAGGGTCACTCTGGGGATCCATATATGAAATAAATTATGTTCAGTACACCTTTGGGTGGTAGCGAGCTGTCTATGGACCCGAACGGTCACTTTGGGGGTCCACATATGTTATACTTAGCTGGCTCTTAAATTTTTAACTGGGAGTGTTATTAAAGAATAAATTAAACCCTAAACGAACAGAAATTAAAGAAACAATTGTGACAAAAAATATATAACAGGAACTAATGTAAAAAAAATATTTTTTTAAAAAAAGCAAAAATATTTTGCTTTTGAGGCATAAATGAAACCCATAACAAACATAAAATTAATTAAGCAATCATTGCAAGCAAACCAACAATAGTTACTAGTATAAGTGAGTAAGTACAACTTAAAACGAGTGAAACTTAAATTGAATATGAAAATACCGCACAAAACGAACAAAAATCTCTACAAAGAAGAGTTTGGGTCTTGCATCGTTCTTTCAGTGTAAAAGTCTAAAGCCTACTGCGTCATTGGAACTTCACTGAAAACGAAATATATTATAAATATTTTCTTTTGTACTTATTACAACATTGAAAATAAACATAGAAATTACAGTAAAACTAAATTTTGAACTTATGAGCTTTCAACCATTAATATCATCATACATCAAATATTTAGTTTAATTTTATTAGTTCTTTACAAGACTGTTCAAGACAAACATATCTTCACTACAAACAAGAGTTTGAATACTGCCCCCCTCCCTAAATGTAAATGTTTAAAGCCTACTACGCCAATGGTGCTTTACTGAAAACGAAATATATTACAAATATTTAATTTCCCGTTATTGCAGCATTGAAAACGAAAAAAAACTACAGTGAAATAAAATATTGAACTGATGATTTTTCAACAATTAACCCTTTAACTCCGGATGTCCTTTTAAAAGGAGGGAGGATCCAACGGTAACAATGAAGGTGTATGAACTAGTTTCTGACAAGCTGTCCATTTGAAAGGACATCCGTCCGTAAGGGTCAACAACTTGACGGCTATTGTATGAAAGAACATCGAAGGAAAATAATAAGTGTGTTTCATATATTTGAATATGTTTTAGCGAATATATATCCAAAGTATATTTCAAGATGGGTGAAAAGTTTGAGAAGGCATTGAAGAAGTCACGAAACTTGCGCGCTTGGCGAAATTTTGAACCAGAACAAGCCCTAGAAATGTTTATGGAACTTCAAGATGGAGATGTTTCCCAGATGTCGTATCTTTCAGATTTCGGGGAGGACGAGAGTGATAGCCAGTATTCATTGCTGAACCCCAAACTAACCGACTTCTACGAGTCAACGCAGCAGGAACCGATGTGAGACAGCCTCCCTCCCGATATTTTTCTTGAGTCCCATGATCTTGAAGAACCTGGGCCCTCTACTAGCGCTTAGCCCTCTACTAGCTCTGACAGGGCAACTGAAGATCAGCAACCGTCAGCCAAAAAGGTAAACCGACGAAATAGGGGCGAATACAAGTGGTTTTACAAGGACTTCGAATCTTATATTGAAAATCAGCCGGTTATATATGCATATGACGAAGGACAACAAATTCATCGATGTCACAAAACAAGAGATTTACTCTTACCTTTCAATAACTCTCTACATGGGAATAATGAGATTGCCTAGCTACAAACTCGAACCCGCGTCCTCTCAGACAAAGGATCCTGAATCCAGCACACCAATCCACTCGGCCAGGATGGGCTGGCCGAGTGGACTTAATAGTAAAAAATTAAGTACTTACTTTAATCCAACGATTCTTCTTTGCATAAAAGATAAAATAAATAAAAACAATAAATCACAGTGTTGAGCTTGAGACTGTCAGCGATTGAGATCTTTAGGATAAAGATTGTTGGGTTAGAAAAAAAGGATCCACCAACTATTGAGCTTTCTCAAGACAGAGACGTTGTCTGTACTCTACACATAAGTCTCGATCTGAATTAAGGTAATGACCGTGTGATAGTATTCTTACACCGTTCGCGCAAACACAGACTTTATCTGATGTAGCCAACATGGCATTTTTTTACACTTCTTTTTTCTATGGAAAAGGACCATTTTTGAAGGCTACGATCATGAACGATTTGAAATTTGGATATGTAATGATTCAAGCGCAATCTTTTCGACCGGTTACAATGTCAGAACGCAAACGCTTGCACATCTTACCAAAGGTAGAATTTAAAATAATTTCTGGTGGTTTTGAGTTTGAGTTATTGTTGATTTTCATTTCTTTTGATCTTAAGATAAACGTGGCCTTTATTTCTGTTCTGAAAACTTCTTTTGGAAAGTATTTCTTTTTAAATTAATTTCTGTTTGTTTTTCCAAAAAACAGTTTTGTTTGTTGATTGCCAATGTTTCAAATTTCTCAAAATTCTTTATTTGAAAGTTTTTTTTTATTCTGAAATAAATCAACAGTTTCGGTAAGAACTAAGGTAAATGTTTAGTTTCGTCACAAGCTGTCTAAACTGGAAACTATACTGCGAAGCAGAAGCAGCGTAGTTTCCAGTTTAGAGCACTTAGAAAAGCTAATTCTAGAAATGCATCCATTTTTTAGCTTTCTAAAATCACCCTTCGACAAACTAAAAATGCGTAAAGTGGGCAGGGTTTTGAAGCCGAGTTAAATGTTGGGGTTGTACAATATGAATGAAATTATATTTCAAATATTATTTCCAGTCATCACTGGTAATTTCTGTATAGTAGGATGTCGGAAGATAATCAAAAAAATTACGCATCCATTAATGCTACTTATTCACCTTCACTTTCGAGTTTAAACGAGCCAGTGAACCGATGAATTAGAGCGATTAGTTAAATATTACGTTTATGTTCCGTTTATTTGAAGAAATGACTTCCGACGGAATGTAGATTATACAGTTTTTCAGTTCAAGATTCAATTTGTTTGAAAAGATTCTTTGGCTTTGGGAAGGCCTTGGTGAAGTAAATTTGGTTGAATACTGAGGTAATATTACCTATAGAGCGAAGCGAATTAGCCCATGAGCCCCGCGGGCAACGAGGTGAGATCTGTATTCTATATTTATTGAATAATTATTCGGCTTGAAGCCTGGAAGAGTAAACAAAAAGTGGGTCATAAACATCAATTAGCAAGTCAACCGATCAGAATACAGACCTCGACCCGCTGCCCGTGGGGCTCGTGGACTAATTCACTTCACTCTATAGGTAGTGTCAGGTAATCGAACGTTTGTTTTCTTCAAATAGATGGCAAGTTTAAACTCGAAAGTGAAAGCGAAAGTGTCCTCCCATATCTTTTGACTCTTGAAAAGTGAACTAGATCTTTCAATTTCTAATCAAATGAGCCCTCTCTGAAATTTAAATGACATTCCTTCCATAAAAACCCTATATAACCCTATGGAATAACTTGCAACCCCTGGGGAGTTGCGTTGACACCGGAGTTTTGTTATATGATCTTTGAATTATTTTAACGAAATGGGCATCTCAAAATTATTATCGGATGCATTTGTGATAGGAACGTGGGGGAGGGGGCTGGTTACCTCCCGTTCACTTTTGACTCTTGAAAAGAGCACTCAAACTTCAAATATCCAATCGAATGAGCCTCCTCCGATGTTTATCGACCCCTTCCAACCGAAGCGTCTCTGGGAAAAAATAAAACATTGGAGACGTATGGCGGTTACTATAGGCAACGCTATAGTGTTGCCTCTGAAAAGTGAACTAGAACTTTCAATTTCCAATCAAATTATTTCTCTCTAAGGCTTATACGAGCATCTCTTCCATAAGAACCATGTATACCTCCAGGGGATAACTTACAGCCCCTGCCCTCGGGTCTTGGGGTGTTGTGTCGACGCTGAAGTTTTGTTATTTGATGTTTGATCTATTCTCAAGAAAATGGCTACCAAAATTTTATGGGAAGAGTTTGAAGAAAATGGGCGTGGTGGGGGGGGGGAGTTAGTTGCCCTTGAATCTCTTTTGACTCTTAAAAGACGAACTAGAACTTTCAATTTCCAATCAAATGAGCCCTCTCTGAGGTTTGTACGAGCATCCCTTCCATAAGAACCATATATGCCCCCAGGGAATAGCTTACAATGCTTCTCCCGGGCCCATGGGGGGGGGGGCATTATCGATACCGGAGTTTTCGTTATCTGACCTTTGAACTATTTTCAACAAAGTGTCGTCCTCAAAATTTTCATCTAATGCACTTGAGACCGTAGGGGGGGGGGAGGCTAGCTGCCCCCAATCTCTCTTAACATTGAAAAGATAAACTTGAACTTTTAATTTCCATTCAAACGAACCCAATCTGAAGCTTATACAAGCATCCCTTCCATAAGGACGATATTTGCCCCCGGGGCATAACTTACAGCACTTTCCCCCAGGCCCTGGGGGGGAGGTGTCGACTCTGGAGTTTTTGTTCTATGATCTTCAAACTATTTTTAACAAAACAGCTATCTCAAATTTTCATCGGATGTATTTGAGGGAAAAAAGCGTAGAGGGAAGGGGGGGAGCAATTGCCCTCCAATCACTTTTTACTCTGAAAAAGAGAACTAGAGCTTTTAATTTCCAAGCAAACGAGCCCTCTCTGAAGTTTATATGAGCATCCCTTCAACAAGAACCATATTTGCCCCAGGACATAACTTACAATGGAACGCCTGGGTTGTGTCGACCCTGTAGTTTTGTTATATGTCCTTCGAACTGTTTTTATCAAAATGGCTCCCTCAGAACTTTTATCGGATGTATTTGGGGAGAAAGGGCGCGTGAATGTTAGGTGCCCTCCGATCCATTTTGATTCTTAATTCGGCACTAGAACTCTCAATTTTCAATCGAATGAGCTCCTTTTAAGTTTATGCGACGAAACCTTCCATATGAAGTGCCTCTGGGGAAAAAATAATAACAAAACATTGGAGCCGTATGGCCTTTGCTATAGGCAATGCTATAGTGTTACCTCTGTATTGTCTTTAATGGGTACTTTAAACATAATATACTATTAAAAGGAAATCGTTTTATCCTTTTAAGAGTTTCCAATAGAACTGACTCGAATCAACCCTTATTCAAAGTTTGTTACTTCGAACTTCTGTAACAAATTATTTTATTTTATAAAATATTCTGTCACTGTGGAGCTGTCCTTATGACCCTTTGGAATTATAATGTTCTGGCCTGCTCAGTGCATATTTCTAAATCATGCATTGGAGAGAAATCTGTTGAGTTTTAGGTGCTGAATTGCAAGAGATTTGAATAGACCTGGAGAACATTAAAATTTAAAATAAAAATAAATGCACTAGTTCCCTTCTTTATTCCTTTCTTTTTGAGTTCATTTACCCAACATAATGACATAGGCATACGTTTGCCAAAAATAATGTCAGTTTGCATTTATGCAAATATTTAACTTAAAGTTTCTCTTAACGCTCTTTTCGGAAACGAAGAAACATAAAAGGAACTCTGAACCGGTTTTGATCTTGGCAAAATATCCAACGTTAAAACATATATTCAACTAATGGACAGTTTTGGAATAATGTTGCGTATAAACATAAGAGAGGCGACATTTGACTATAAGCTATTTGGTGAGTCTTTGTCGCAATATTTATATAATTAAAATGATTAGTACTTAGAAGTCTTAGTACTTAGAATCAGTATAGCTTCAGGCACCACGCCTCCTGAAAAACTTTTGATTGTCCCTATTTGAAGAACCTCATCTCAGTTCCTCGGAACCTTGTCAAAATGATCAGGGTTTCCATGGTCTGAAGAAAACTAAAATGTAAGTAAAGAACCAACCTTGTAAGAAAACTGAAACTCTAAACCGAAATTAAAAAACAAAATACGCGTTGATAGAATTATCTTTTTAATCATTCAAAATACACAAAATTCATTTAACTTAGAAGTTAGCATAGTTTGCGACTAAGAAATTTTCATTTCTAGAAAAAGGCAGGAAAAACCAAAAAAAAAGGAGATGCGATGAGATGAAGACTACGACGGAAGACAAAAAAAAAAAAAAATAAAAAAAATCAGGAAACGAAAAAAACAAAATAAAAACGAGGATAATTCAATGAGCCTAGTTAAATATAGGACTATACCATCAAATTCAATACGAGAGAAAGAGAATAAAGGAATGGTATTTTCAAGCCGTTAACAAAATCTTGTTTTCTCCATGATATGTAAAAGGATTTTAAATACTTTAATATACGGATATAGAAGAAAAAACAACGCTGTGTCGTAATTGCTGACTCATACGATAACTAAAAGATCTGAAGCCGAACTGGTCAGCCATAACAGAAAAGAAAGAAATGAATATGAAGACGACAAACGGCTCTATATCCAATAAATGAAAAGGAAGAGAAACAATAAAATCAAATGAATATTTCGCCCGTATACAGCAAGGAGTGTTCAGCTTAGAAAAAAAAGCTAGAAACTAAGACTAAAAAATTTAATGGTATGATTGATTTAAATCAAGTTGTAATATTAATTTGAATAAAGTCCGTTTAATTTTCTCCCCAAGAATTGGTATTTAAGGTAATGAACATATCAACTGGAAATAGTAGGGCTCAAAAGTTGAGAACTTTCGTTTTTATTACATTTTTCATCCTTAATCTACCTATTCTTTATCATTTTATTTACAAATTTTAAAGGATACTAATTGCAAAATAAAATATCACTCATCATAATAAAATATCTTTAAATAATAGCTGTTATTTAAATTAATAGTAAACCTTTATTTTGGAAGAAATTTCTCGGAACTTCTACAAAGAACTGGAAACACGGGCGAGTCTCTCTTTTTCTGTTTTATTTCTCCAATACTGATAGGGTACTAGAATATCGTTGAAAGCTATTTAATGGCATTTAAAATCTAATACTCACATTTACACGCTTTTTATAATTTCCTAATGACAACACCATAATAAGAAGCCTTATGGAACCAAAATCCAATTTAATGTTTTTTGTGGAGTGTTAAGGCGTGAAACTATGAAAGATCGACCACTGAAATCTCCATGATCAAAATTCTTAAACTGGTGTTTAATATCCCTCTCCTGTATACTCCCCTACCCAGTCACCTTTGCAAGAGGAAAGCAAAAACAGTTTTTAAAAAACTACCAAGCAAAAAAAATAATCTTCCCAATACAAAGCTGATTCGTTAATGATAGAACTTATTTATTTTCATTTCAATAAAAATAATTAATTACGAAACAAATTCCTGGAAATTAAAAAAACTGCTTGATACCCAAGCGTGTCTTCTTTTTCTTTATCTTTTCCCCCAGCACTAGCCGGTCACTGATAAATTACAAGGGCACTAAACTGAATAGCCTTCTGAGGTTCAAGTATCCCCCCATAAAGGTGTGTATTAACTGGTGACTGGTTTCACGCTACATAGCAAGCTTCACCCGAAATTTCAAAATAAAAAGACGAATGATTCAATATTCAAACCTGCTTGCAAGTATAATAATCACTACCTTAACAACATTCTTATAGAATTTTTTTTCAGTAGCAGTAGTAGAACTTGTGAAGATTGGATTTCTTCCAAATTGGTCTCATTTTTCTTTAAATTCTCTCTGATTTTTGTATATTTCTAGACTAGAGACTACATCCTACTGAAATAGTCAGACCAGAGTAAAAGCTATATCTAATCTTAGAGCTGAGGTCCTAACTAAACATCCCTCTCTCCTCCCTATTCAAAGATAAACATTTTTTTATAATGTCTGACCAAGTACGGGAAAAAAAAAATCAAAACCTGGTCATTTAAATGAAAGCTGGATTGAAAATAAAAACTATAAAAATATTTTTCAGTCAAAACAGAGGATTTGGTTCAAGATTATCGTTCATATAGAAATAATTTGAATTCTATTATAAGGTTTGCTTACCGTTAATACTTTAAAGATAAGTTTGGCCAATATAAATGTGACATGAGAAGGACCTGGGCCTTATTAATCAAAAGATTTGGCCAAATCAATATTCAAGTATTAGTGTTGATTGCCTTGAAGTTAACGAGGAAAAGATTTCAGACCGTAAAATAATTATGAATACTTTTGGTGATTATTTTAGTATTGCAGGATCTAAGCTGGCATCTAGCCTAAAGTCAATTCCAGAGCCCTCTGATCTTGATGATTTTGTCCCTTCTAGGAAATAATTTTCGTTTAAAAAATTACTCATCGGGATGAGAAGAAAACTATTTTGAAACTTAAATCTAGTTCTACTACAGATAATTTTGGATTTTCTTCTCGAATTGTCAAACAAGTAGCATTCAATATTTCTTTTCTCCTTGCACATATTTTCAATTTGTCTTTAGTTAATGGAATTGACCCTAAAAAAGATAAAATGTTATTCCTTTATATAAGATTGGGAGTCCCACTAACCTTTCAAATTAAAGAAGTATATCTCTCCTTTCTGCTTTTAGCAAAAATCTTGAAAATATTGCACATAGGCAACTTAATAATTTTCTTTTGGGTAATAAAGTCTCGCTTGCATCTCAATATGGATGTATTGAAGGTAGGTCAACTGAGTTGACAGTACATGATCTCTTACTTGAAATAAATGATGATCATGACTGTGGTCAGAGTGCCTTGGCAATTTTTCTTGATGTTGATACTGTTGATCATCGTTTGCTTCTTCTGAAATTAAAGCAATATGGATTCGCATCAAGTTCTCTTAACATTTTTAAAATCGTAACTGACTGATAGGAAGCTAGAATGTCTTGAGCGTGGAAGTGCTATTCGTTCTAATCGTTTTCCTGGATCATGTGTCGTTCGTCAAGGCTCTGTATTCCGACAGAAATTATTCCTTGTTTTTATAAATTGCTCTTGAAGCTTACACTTCCTAATGCAAATCTTCTTTTTAGGTCCTTACTGCAACAATTCTTATGTCAAATATTTAAATACACCAATGTATAAAATCTAGATACGTATTTGTGCAGAGTTACTCTCACACACCTACACAAAAACAAAGGTTAGAGTGTGAGCGGACACTTGCAGTGAGACAATAATTTAATAACAATGACTGTAATGTCAACATTGATGCTCTTCTCAGTGTTGCCACATTGGCTTATTTTCCTCTAGACTGACTTAGAATATTGAAGGTGACTGACGGGAAAATTTAGATTTGACCCGACAGCTTAAAGCTTGGCTAATTTTATTGTAATCTGGCTTATTTTTTGGCATTTTCTTCGATTACCTATATATCATTTGAATCCAAAAATTTTCACGCCATGTAACGAAGCTGTGATCTTTGAGCACGAAAAGCTGGAGAGAACGAACTAAAGGCCTTCGTTTGTCAATTCTTCGAATAGGTCCAAGGTTATGTTCTCAAAGATTGCGCTGTGCGCTATAAAGTTTGTTTTTCAAGGCTCTGGCTTGTTTTTGGTTCGCCTTCTGTTACCACTAGCTCTTATAGTGTAGTCAACTGTCAGTGTTTCACCGTAACGATATATATATATATATATATATATATATATATATATATATATATATATATATATATATATATATATATATATATATATATATATATATATATATATATATATATGTATATTATATATATATATATATATATGTATATATATATATATATATATATATATATATATATATATATATATATATATATATATCATGAAAAGAGAAATCACCAATGCTACAGCACAAAAAAAAAAAAAAAAAAAAAAAAAAAAAAAAAAAAAAAAAAAAAAAAAAAAGAGACAGAAGGAGAAAAGGAAGACTGTTTTCCTAAATTAGTGATTAATATAGACCAGCACTTGAATGAGGCCTTAACCCTACTCATCCATACAATCACATAGGTCAAACAGCATAGCCACACACAATCAACCATAAAGAATAATCCATGGACAGGCATTCATGTCGTCAATAAGTATAAGTCGTCATTTACCAAACAATAGAAAAAATAATATAGACAAATAATTCAGAGGCAACACCCAACCTAAGGGCTCATCAGGAGAATACACTGGCCTATATAGGGTTTCGCCACTCTAAATTCTCTACCCAGCACAGTGTTGTGGCTACCACAGAATATCCATGGCATCCCCGCGTCAGGTATCATATATATATATATATATATATATATATATATATATATATATATATATATATATATATATATATATATATATATATATATATATATATATATATATTAAAATATGTTTTTTTATTTGATTTTAGGATGAAAATAATTTTTGGCCATGGATGGCTGAACTTATGGCTGAACTTAAATAAGAACGGAGATGACCCAGATGGTAACATAATAAAGTTTCCTCGGGCAAAACAAAAGTCTTATAAAACAGGAATCTAATGTGCGAAATAGAAAAAAAATAATGGGTCTTTTCTTGAATTAGGCTTTATGTTTTAAAATTGTCAGGGTCATGAACAACGCCTTCGTTTAAACTGCTCTAAATTATTGGCTGCGGAAAGTATGAAACTATTAAAATTAAAAAGAAATCTTAAATCGAAGCATGTTTCGTATGTCAATAAACCAGAAATAAATATTTTGAAAGACTGTGTAAATCTTAAAATAAAACAGAAATTGTAATGAAAAAACTAATTGTAATGAAAAAACTAATTGTAATGAAAAAACTAATGACAAATGTTTACTAGCAGCATATCAGTTGTTATTCAGTCGTTGTACAGTAAAGATCTTTATATTCTTTTAAAAAGATTAATCTTTGAGCCAGTTTGTTGGTAAAGGATTTTTATTCTTTTTAACTAGACACTGAACTCTTTCAGTAGTTATGAAAAAGTGAGAACACTTTTACGTCTCATTAAGTATTAAATAAACAAAAACAAGTTTTTTTTAACTGAAAGTAAGGAGCGACATTAAAACTTAAAACGAATAGAAATTACTCCGTATATGAAAGGGCCTGTTCCCTCCTCAACGCCCCGCTCTTATGGTGGAGTAGCAATTTTTGTATCTGAGAATTTTTTGTCAAAACAAAAAGTCCAACGGCTGAAAAGTGTTTCTTGTAATTCGATACGGTTAAGATTTGAAGCCGATGGATGGTTTATTATTGTTACGGAGTTTATATCCCTTCAGAGTCGAGCTCGTACAACGAGGATACGTGGTGTATATTTGAGGAAGAAAAATAGTAAATTTTCGATTCAATTGCCTTCTGACTCGATTTGTCTTAAGGCTATGTTGGGGTCACTCCAGAAGTTTTGATGTCACCTCATGCCATTACGGATGAAACTGCTTAGGAAGTTTGGGATGATTTAGTAATCCATCTCCCTCCGAGGGCAAGTAACGACCAAAGTAGACGAAAGAATAATTGGGATTTTCACCGTAAAATTTTGGATTTTTAGGGTAAGGAAAATTTGGTTGTTTTGAATGGAAGAGTTGGAGAGGATAGAGGTGTGGGAAATTTCACTAGTTTTTCTGGGGCTTCTCCAAGTGTGATTGATTGTATGTTGGTGGATGTTCCTCTTTGGCGTCTATGTGTGGATTTCGAGGTGATGGCAGCGGTAAGTTCGGATCACTTGCCTGTTAAGGCTACTTTTGAGTGGGTTAGTTCTAAGAAACTAGTGGTTAATAGTGATAGGAATAAATAACGCAAGGAAAATGAGGATTTAGGGATTAGAAGGGTACTGAAAGTAACAGGAGAGAAAGAGAAATTTTTCAGAATATGATGCGGAGTGAAGAAGTTCAGCAGGAATTAGAGAAATGTTGGGTTTTACTAGGTGATGCAAAAATAGAGGAGTCGTTAGCCTTAGTTAATGCTATTGTATATGAGGTAAGTTCAAAGTTAAATTGCAGAGTTAAAAATGATATTAAGGATGGATATTTTTACGTTGATTGTGAAAGGAAACGCCAGGAGGTTTTAGAGGCACTTCGGAAAGCGAGGGATAGCATAAGTAGTAGGGAAAATACTAGATTTTATATGGATTATTAATTGATTCAGAATAAGTATAAGAAAATGTTGAAGATAAGAAAAAAGAGCATGAAATTATAACACGAGAGCAGCTGAAAAAAGATTATAGAGAAGGGGATATTAGGACCTTTTGGCGTATGGTTAAAAATTCTATAGGAGGAATAGAGGCTTATGATGGTATTCCAGCAGTAAATTCTTTGCCTAAATATTTAGAGGAGAAAGAAAATGAAGTGATTAGGGAACAAGAAGGAACTAGTTTGAGTGTAGATCTGGCATCTGCAGTAGGTGATGTAGTTGATAAGCCAATGAAAGAATGTGATTACGATTTGGTTGCTCCCATCCAGGTAAGTGAAGTTTGACAGCCAATGAAAGCAATGAGAGGCGGCTCTGCTCCAGGTATAGATGGAATACCAACCGCACTTTGGAAGTGGGGACGGGTGCGGCTGCTGCTTGTTATAGCAGGGACGATTTCCGGTATACTGAACAGTGCAGAATGGCCCTTGTCTTGGGCTACGTCTATTCTAGTTCCGTTATTTAAAAAGGGGGATAGATTAGACCATGGGAATTATAGAGATATAAGCCTAAGTAATGTGCTTAGTAAGGTTTCTGCTTAGATATTATGTTGTAGGATAGACCAAAATAAAACTTTATCAGATTGGCTGGCAGGGTTCAGAAAAGGCAATAGTCCTGCAGATCAGATTATTATTTTGTTAGGGATGATTAGGAAACAAGTTTGGAGAAAAAAGGGCTGACTATTTGTTGCATTTTTGGATTTAAAAGGGGCTTTTGATGGAGTGAATAGAAGTTTAATGACAGAGTCGTTGTTAGTGCTAGGGATACCAAGCGTATTGGTTAAGATTATAGCATCTATGTATAATATAGTTAAGATTGTAGTACGGGTAGGCAAGGATTTCTCTAGGGTTATTAGGAGTAGACTTAGTGTTAAGCAGGGATGTACAATTTCCCCAAGGCTATTTTCATTGTATATTAATGATTTTGAAGAACATTCGATAGGCCGAAGCACCTCAACAATTATGCTTTCAAATGCAAGCATTATGGCATTGGTTTTCGCGGATGGCATACCTTTAGTGGTGGAAAGTAAAGAATATTTGCAACAACTGCTAGATCTAGCATCTTTTTATTTTAGGAATAAAAAACTAGCATTAAACTTAAAGAAGTCGGTGGTAATGGTTTTTAGGAAAAGTGGAGAACAGATAGATTCCCATTGTCAGTTTACGTATGAAGGTAGACCACTAGACCGCGTAGATGAATTTCAGTACTTAGGCTGTAGGCTTTCATCAGATGCGAAATGGAAGAAACATCTTAAGATGGTAGAAAGTAAGGGAAATAGACTACTAAAAATGTTAATTAAAAGTAGTATTAAGGAAATTAGGGATGTGGGACTTCTAAAATATATTTTTTTGCTAGAATTAGATCGGCTTTGCATTACGGGGTGGAGCTTTGGGGTTTGATAAGGGGTAAAATTTAAAAAGAATATAGCTGAGGTTTTTTAAGTGTATGTTAGGCCTTGATAATAAGTTTAATGGGTTTGTGCTGAGAGGGAAATAAGAATAAAGTATATGAGACAGAGTAGGTTAAATAGTATGGTTAAACATTTGGAAAGGGTATCATCGATAGAAGATAATAGGCTAGTTAACCAAGCATTTTTAATGATGCTTCAAGATAGGAGGAAGGATTCGTGGCCAAACCAGTTGAAGAATATATTAGACCGTGCAGGGCTAGGTAATTGCTGAATGAGGGAAAGGGGATAGGAAAGATGGCAAGGACTGTATCTAGGTTAGTTGCTACTTGGCTAGAATCTCAGGAAGTTCAGGTTTGGTAAGCTGAGAAGGCCACCTCGCCACCCCTTGGGATATATGTGGAGGTCAAGGAGAACTTGGGCGAAGAAATTTACCTAAAAATGGGATTTGCTCAGGGAGCTTTGAAATGGGTAATGTATGTAGGGGAAAATTTTCTGCCTCTTTGAGAACGTAGGAAATATTTAAGGAGAAATTGATTGACGGATGGTCCCTACAGTTGCCCTATGTGTGTAAAGATGGATGATACTTTGCATCATTTTTAGGGGAATCTAGGGAGTTGGAGGAGTTGCGCTTGGAAATATTTGTTAGGGAGGTCGGGGGAGAGATTGGATTTTGGAAATTTTGAGAAGTAGGTGTGACTTAAATATAAATAATATTGGAAAGTTCATCTGGGTAGGATGAAGCACCATGAGGGTTTTCTTAAATAATTAGTTTTAGTGTCTTTTCAATCTATGTTTTGTAGCTGCATTTCTTGATTGTTTTGTGTATGTCACCATGACCCAATTGGTCTTTCGTGTGAATAAATCTATCCATCTATCTATGTATCTATCTATATATGGAGTGTCACATTGCTATAGAAAAATGAAAATCACCATTGAGAAGATCTTGTACTACCTGCTGGTGTTAAAATCATAGAAAATCTACATGGAAGTGAATGTGGTGATGATTTTGAAGATATTGCTTATCGAATAACACTGTCTCAAGTAGAATTTCTGATCTTGACAAGAACCAATTTGTGCAACTGGTTACAAAAATTAAAGAAAGCCCACAATTTTCAATTCAGTTAAACAAAAAAACTGAAATAACTAAATTGGATTAGTTGATTATAATATGTCATATATGCTTATAAAGGATGCGTGGAGTTGCTATTTTGTCATGCTACATGTAAAAACATAGATTGTAAAATTGACAAATTTTCAAAATTTGAATGTTTAGGATAGAAAAATTGCTGTGGAATATGCGCAGATGGTGCAAGAGATAATGCGCAGATGGTGCAAAGACCAGCAACGATATTGGTTTTAAATCATTTTTTCAAGCTGATCATTATGACCGTGTAACTTTTTTTTCATTGCCTTATCAAACAGTTCGTGGTAACGAACTGTAGTAAGGAGCGACCCGGCTCAATAGTAATCAAAACTCTAAAAAATGAAATTTTGACACCAATAGAACATCAAAAGAATTGCATTTTAATGCTGATTCTAAATATATAAGTTTCATCAAGTTTAGTTTTACCCATCAAAAGTTACGAGCCTCAGAAAATTTGCCTTATTTTAGAAAATAGGGGGAAACACCCCCTAAAAGTCATAGAATCTTAACGAAAATTATACCATCAGATTCAGCAGACCTGATGAATCTAACATAACAGAAAACCTTACTGTAGAAGTTTCAAGCTCCTATCTACAAAAATGTAGAATTTCGGAATTTCGTTGGGGGAACTTTCCGTGGAGGAATTTGTCATGGGGGAAGAAAATTTCCATGAACAAAGCTCAGGACTTTCTAGAATTATTAAAAAAAAAAAACAATGAAAAATAAATATGAAAAAGTTTTTTCAACTGAAAGTAAGGAGCAGCATTAAAACTTAAAACGAACAGAAATTATTACGCATATGAGGTTCTCACCTCCTCTTAATACCTCGCTCTTTACACTAAAGTACTTTTAGTTATTTCAACTATTTTTTCTACGTCTTTTGGGATTCAGGGGTCATTCTAAATGAATTGGGACAAAATTTAAGCTTTAGTGTAAAGAACGAGGTACTGACGAGGGGGTGAACCCCCTCATATATGTAATAAAAACATGAGAATACAAAAGTTTGTTACGTAGGCTAATTTATAAGTTACGTATATCTTTTACTAATAAAAATATTCGTAAAAATTAAAAGTTCTAGTTGCCATTTTAAGTAAACCATATAATCAGAGGGCAACTAGGCTTCCTCCCCCGTTCATTTTTTTCTCAAAATCATTCGATCAAAACTATGAGAAAGCCATTTAGCCAAAAAAAATAAATATGAAAATTTATTTTTAATTATTCCTCTGTGGAGAGCCAACATCAAAACATGCATTTATTCAAAAACGTTCAGAAATTAAATAAAAACAACAAGTTTTTGTTAACGGAAAGTAAGGAGCGACATTAAAACTTAAAACGAACAGAAATTACTTCGTATATGAAAGGGGCTGCTTTCTTGTAGACACCCCGCTCTTTATGCTAAAGTTTTTCACTGTTTTAAAAAGTAGAGTTGAGAGGAAGAGTCAAACCTTAGTGTGAAGAGCGGGGCGTTGATGAGGAAGCAGCCCCTTTCATATACGAAGTAATTTCTGTTCGTTTTAAGCTTTAATGTCGCTCCTTACTTTCAGTTAATAAAACTTGTTTTTTTTAATTTAATTCACCAAGAGACCCTTACAGCGAAAAATGGCATTAGAATTAAATGATGTGTTTCAAGAGGCTATTAAGATTACTAGTATTTTTAATAGCCATGCCCCTGATGGTTACTTATTTTCAAACCTTTTTAAGGATACGGATTCCAAACTACAGAACTTTACTGTTACATGCAGAAGTAAGATTGTTGTCAAGAGGTCAAAGTTTCAGAAGATTATTGTCATGAAGGAACGAAATCGAGATATTTTAAACCAAAGGAAAATATTAACTTGCTGCTTTTTTTTTCAAAATGACTTATGGCTATCCAAGCTATGTTATTTGTCAAAGATCTTTAAGGACTTAAGCGATGTCAACTTGTCTCTTCAAGAAAAGAAATTGCGATATATTTACTTCGAATGATGCAATTGAAAGTAAAAAAAAATTTGAAATTTGGATAGACAAAAATTCATTCGAGAGTTTTCAGCGACAATAATTATATAATCGAGAAAAATCATTGCAAACTTCAGAGGCACCATTTGGGTCAAATCTTGGGGTGGGCATGAACTCCATCTGCCCCCCCCCGATTCACTTCGTGTCGTATAAGAAAAATCCGGGCTTTGGCAGCACATCGATCGAATATTTTAAGTAAAAACGCATTTTCAGCCCCCATGTGTTGCTTGGAAATGTACTGTAAACGAATGTGGGACTCAGCCACACTGACCTCTAAGATTAATTTTAACAACAAAGATTACAATAAACGAGGGTAAGTGATTAAACTGAAAGTGGAAAATTCAACCAGACTACAGGCTGGCCTTCCTCATCGAGAAACTTTGTTATTTAAGTAAACAATACATCGGTGAAAGTAATCTTCATTGTTATGCTGAGGGTTGTAACCAAAATCTCGGTTTTCCTTCAGCAGAAGTCTTTCAGATCAAATATATTTACAAAAAGGAAAAACATAACAAGAGAAAAAAAAATATTACAACACCCAAGGTAACAAGGGGAACCGCCGAGGTTTCATCTTTACAAAATCGTCAACAAGCTGGTCGTGGTCCAAACTTTTTACTAAATCCTTCTCTGCAAATATCAAAAGGAGGTGACTCAGACGATCATCTCGTGTTGTAGACTGCAGGTAGTTTTTCACTATTTCTAGGCTATAAAACAAACGCTCATAGCTCGCTTTTGTCACAGGAAGTGTGGCAGCAATACGAAGTACTGTAATTACTTCTGAGTAAGCCACTGGTAATGCCTGAAGATTGTCGACAATGTCTAAGAAGTTTTCCGGTTTTTTCTCCTTATCAAGCAAGAAACGCTTGGCAATACCAGCTTGAGATTCGAGAAGAATGCCGTCGATATCCAGCTCGCCGTAAAGAGCAGAGAAACGCTTGAGCAACTCTGTGTCCATAAACTTGGTCGAGCTTGGATCCAAGGCTTCGAGTGTGTTCAGCAATGGCAAGTTACCTGTGAATCTTCTGTCAAATTCGGCTGGTAGACGGTCGAAAGTCTCCAAGTACTCTCGCTTCATTTTATCCGCCAAAGTTGTAGTCCGATTGCTAGATTCGATGAAGTTCTTTCCTAGCGTCGAAGTTGTCACAAATTGTTTCAGAAGCTTGGTGATCTTTTGAGTTCTTCGAGGTCGTCCTTTCTGACCAACAGAGGAGGGTCTAGTTGCGGCTTCATTCACAGCAGATACTTCGATTTCAAGTTCTGTCAGAAACACTTTAGCCTTCTCGAAAAGCGATACGAATGAAGCGTCTGAACACAGGTCGGTGAGTTCGCTTCTTGTGGCCCGAACCAGGGTGCGCGATCGGGAAAAAGCCAAGTTGACGGCCTGGAGCTGCTGAGACAGCGAGTTCATCGCTCGCATAATTGCTTCTATGTAGTGCAATTGGAAGATAACAAGGAACAATTCTATCTTCTTCTGGATCCCAGCTGCCTCTGTCCGTGCTTTGCCGTCGGCTCCCTCACTTACAGCATACAGTACAGCTAAAATTCATTCATGTCGGAGTCTAACCTTCGATATAGATCGATACCAGTAAGACCATCGTGTGGCAGCACTTCTTTCCAGCTCCAGAACTGGCAGTTCGGCAGCTTTCTGGGCCTCAACAAACAACTGGTGCCGAGTGTTGCTGTTGGAAATGATTGTGTATAGAGTCTGGACCAGTGAGAAAAAAGAAACAACAGTGCCGACAGGTTCAACGCAGCTTGCAACGACCAAATTTAGCTTATGGGCAAGGCAATGAATGTAGATTGCCTTTGGCGATTTCGCTCTCAAACGAGCTTGAACACCGGAGAACCGTCCGCTCCTTACGGTTTCTCCGTCGTAGAACTGTGCGACACAGTAATTCTGACCGAGTCCAATTCTTGTCACTGTGAAATGAATGAAATTTGCTAGACTTTCAGCATCCAGGCTCTTTATGTGATAGCATCCGATCGGTCTTTCTTTTAATTTTCCTTCCTCAAAGTAACTAAGAAGAATGGCGAGCTGCTCTTTCTTCGAGTTGCCCTTCGTTTCGTCGACCAGAACGGCAATGTATTTGGAGCTTTTTAATTCTTGCACTATCGTTCGCTGAAGCCTGGAACCGATAGCCGAAATAAGATTATTCTGATATTCATGGGATTTGTAGTGACCATACCGTCTCTGCAGCTTGTTGAAGATCGCAGGAGAGTACTCTGCAAGGAAATTGCACATCTCGACGAAATTTCCCTTGTTTGTCGAGTATTCTGTTTTGTCGTGCCCCCTAAAGGCAGTGCCGAGTCGCCTCAATGGAGCTGTTACTTTTAATAAGGCTTTTACGTACTCTCTGTACTCCTTGATTTCCTTGTTTCTGTCTTTCATTAAAACAAACGTGAGTGGTTGTATCTCCTTGGCTTGTATGGCTTTGAACTTCTTCCAT
>NC_088878.1:20125351-20220172 GCF_032884065.1 Artemia franciscana
TTCATGGATTGGTCTTATTTTGATGTGTTCACGCCTTTTATTGGGAACAATGATAAAATATTTAAACTGTATGCAACAAGAAGCATCATGAGTGAAAGCTGTTGAAAAGTTTTATATACAACTAATCAGCTGCTCAATGTACTATCTGACCACTAACTGCAGGGTTTTTTAAGCATTATTACAAATATGATTTTTATATGAATTCCAAAAATTGTAAGGAGATTAAAATAGAATCCTTTTTCCTCTTTTTAAGCTGAGGAGTTACGAAAATTCCACTAGAATTCAAGGGAAAAACTTTCAAAACGACAGTTAATACAGTAGGTAAAACACTTGAAGCTAACTGTAGGTTGACTGGTGTTCGAGTGAAACAAACCCCGTTCAATTCAATTTATTTAATTAGACTCTCTTTCAACTCAAATCCCTTTCAACCCAATTTAGTTAGGTCGACCCAATTTTAATTCCACTCTGATTTAACTCAACCACTATTTAATTTAACCTTGTGAAGGTTAATTCCAATTCAACTCAACCAAATTAAGTAAATATGCCCTGGCTGAATATATCTGAAGGAAACATGCTAATAAAATACAAATAGTACCGTTATATTCTTTGTTTCATGGTCTTTCCAAGGCATGACAACACGGTCATTTATCATGTCAACTTTTATGACAATAAAACACCCCCTTCCTCTTATGGCTTCAGCTATAGCGTGTCGTGATGCGTCATCTTCTTTGCTAGGTGGCTGTCTTATATTCTTGACTTTATGAAAACCATTTGGCTGAGAGTTTTCAGTGCAATTTTCAGACAAGTATATTATTCGAAAAAAATTAAAAATGGGGGTAACAATGAAAGGAAACATTATAATTTGAGGATTTCATTGTTTTAGAGTGTTCTCTTAGTTTTTCTATGTACTCTAGGGCTATATCTGGGGCCTTAATGGAGTAGGGGGTGCAATGTCAGAAAAGCAACCACAATATCTAGAAAAAAATAAAGCAAGGAATCTAACGAAGATAATTTATTTTACTGGCGTGTCTTCGTCATGATCAGCAAACAGAAATTTACCTTTCATGTGGGGTTGGGTAGAATTGAGTCAAATGGGGGTTCAGTTAATGGGATGTGGTTAAATGAAGGTTGAATTGAACAGGGATTGAGTTAAACGAATGGTGAACTCTCAGGCCAAACGATTGAAGTCTGAAAACACTCTCAGTATTTCATGTGATTCTATCTTTTTTATTTCTATTTGAAACGCAGCTCTATTCTGGTCACTGGCAGCGTTAAATATTCTTTTGACAGGTTCAAATATACAAAATGCATGCAATACGTCATAACATTAACCTTTCTCTTAGAATTTCAGATAAAAGCATTAAAACCAAATTTGGTGAATGTATCGTCTCAGTTTTAAAAGAGGATGATACTGAAGCATTTGTAAACGTGGGCCTACTGTACAATCCTGTTAAGTCCGAGCTCATTTTATCAAAGGATGCCAAAAAAGAAAAAACACATGGGCTACTAAAGTTAAAAGTTAGTTGCTTTACTTTTTATTTGTCTGTTTTAAAGAGAAGATTGTATGTTGAATCTTAAATTGAGTAAAGTATTTCATAGTACATTAACTCTTGATAAGAAGCCTAGTGATTGGTCCCTTCTGAAAAAAATATGCTAAAAAAAACAAAGGGTAAATTTTTGGGCCAGTTGTATTAGCCTACTGACAAAACAATATTTGGTAAAATTCTAGGCTAGTTTATTGATTTTTGGCTATCTTGGAAAGGGGTTAGGTTAGGAAATTGAAACTTTCAGGGTTGGATTTAAAGGCTAAAGTAGCCTAAATCCTAGGAAGTATTTCAAAGTACCTACCTCCACTCCTTCTCCCTCTAGAGGGTCCTGACCTTTGATGACCTTTAAAAATATGTGTGTTATAAAAGTGAAACCTTGCAAAATAGATCTTCTGCTTTAATTACCTTAAATCACAGCTTAGAGTGAAATAAGGACTTTGATCCTGTTGAATCATTCCTTATGATGACAGTTGCATACATGGTTGATTAG
This sequence comes from Artemia franciscana, assembly GCF_032884065.1. Lineage (NCBI taxonomy): Eukaryota > Metazoa > Arthropoda > Branchiopoda > Anostraca > Artemiidae > Artemia > Artemia franciscana. The sequence goes on from NC_088878.1 coordinate 20,127,389, forward strand.
ATTCTGGTGCATCCCAGTCAAATCTCCATGGTTTGTCACTCCACTCAGCATCCAGACAGTGTTTGAATACATCTGCTGATTCTGCAGATTCAGTGTTCTCCTTGAGGTTGTTCCAGAGGTTCACAATCCAGTTCAAGAAGAAGCTGCACCTTACTCCAGTCCTTGCATGAAGTTTGCGGATTTGTTTTGGGTGTCCTTGTGTTATATGGGAGGGGTCAATCTCATTTTCTTGATTGGTAGAGAGGAGTTTATGTGCCTGGGTCATATCCCCATGTTTCTGCCTGTAGACTAAAAAGGAGAGGTTGAGTTCCCCCAGCCATTCACTGTAGGGCTTGTTTTCCATACCAGCAATCAGCTTAGTGGCCCTTCATTGGATTTGCTCAAGCACTACCTTGTCCTTTTTGAATTGAGGGATGGCCAGGATGGTCCCCACCTCCAAACATGGTCTTACCAGTCCTTTGTAGAGCTTGGTGATTACATGTCTAATTCTGTTTGTAATTCTGTGTTTAATGATACCTAGGGCTCTGCTAACATTGGCTAAGATCTTCTGTGAGTGGGAGCTGAGTTTCAACTGGGAGTCTACAATAACTCCAAGGTCTCTCTCCTCCTGAACATGCTCCAGTATGTGGTGACTCCCAGGGTTTTGGGTCATTAGGTATTGTTGCAGGAGGCTATTGTGTCCAAAGTGTATGACTTTGCATTTTTCAGCATTGAATTCCAGCAACCATCTTTTGACCCAGGAGCACATGTGATTGAGATCAGTTTGGAGGGATTGGCTGGCAGAAGGGGTATTGGCTAGACCTATGAGTTTTGAATCAACTGCATAGAGAGTGGTTTTGTTACTGTGATAAGGGCTAGCTCATTTACATATATATTGAACAGGGTAGGGCCCAGGACACTGCCCTAGGGGACCCTGCTGGTGACTTTGACTTCATCAGAGAGTGCGTGGCTGTTTGGTCCAGTGGTCACTTTCACTTACTATGTTCTGTCCCTCAGAAAATCCTCAATCCAACTGATCACTTTTGGACTAAGAGACAGGGTGCATAGCCTGTGAATGAGGTAGCAGTGAAATGAATGTAATGAAGTACAAAAAAGTTGTTTTCAGCTTCACAATTTTGCTCAATCCCAATATATAAGGTTTTAAAGATATGCGAATACATTTCCTAAATTAAAAAAAAACAACAACATTGATATGGCTCAGAATTCTACTCAGATAACAGGAATTGCATTTTCAGAGCTAAAGGCAGAGAAAAAGTAACTGGTGGTCAATATTGGTATTACTGGAACATTTTTTTGGGTCATGAAGCTATTGTTAATAGATACATTTTGACTTTTTAAACATCTTTTCTCTCTTGCAATACTACCACAAACCTAACCTAACAAAAATTGTCTCTAAAAGCCACAGAGCAATTTTCAGTCTTAAATGTTATTGATTTCAGAATAACTCCATAACAGTGAGTTTGTGGTAGTTTTGCAAGAGAGAAAAGATGTTCAAAAGTAAAAATGCATCTATTAACAATAGTTTCATGACCCAAAAAAATTGTTCTGGTAATGCCAACATTGCCCAACTGGTAACTGAAAATTAAGGTAAAATATTGTTTTGTCAAAATTTCAATAAGTCTGTCATGAAGGCGAATTTCAGGGCCTTCTAGAAGGAGAAAGAGTAGAGGTGAGTACTTCAAAATACCTTCCCAGGATATACATTAGCCTGTAGACCCATCCCTGAAAGTTTCATTTTCCTAATCTAACCCTTTTCTGAGATAGCCAAAAGTCAATAAACTAGCATTTTACCAGAGTTTCAGCTTCTGAAACTATTTGAAGGAAACGTAGTAGTTGTACAAGTAGTTGTGGGTATCAAGCCATGTCTAATTATAGAAAAGCCAAGATAGATAGGCTAGTCTGATTGAGTGAGAGGTCACTGTCCTCTAAGGGAGAATGGGATAGAGGTAGGTACTTCAAAATGCCTTCCTGGGATATACTTTTGTCTATAATCCATCCCTGAAAGTCTTTTTATCTGGTTTTTGTTCTGAAAATGCAATTCCTGTTATTTGAGAAAAAATTTAATCAAAATCAAAGGGTTTCTTTTCTAAATACAGGAAATGTGTTTGCAGATCTTTGAAACTTCTTAAATTGGGCCTGAGCAAAGTTGTGTAGCTGAAAATTCTTTTCTTGTACTTTATTTAAGGAGAAGATCTGTTTTGTAAGGTTCATTTTTGTCAAACAAAGATTTTAGGTAAATTTGTGGTTGGCTATATAATTTAGCTAGGATGAAAATGAAAAAAGTATTTGATGACTGTTTTGTTCTTTTATAATTCAGTAATCACTTCTTGGACTAATTACATCTTGAGTCCTTAAAGGGATTGCAAAGATATATCATTTTTGTAACCTCATACAGAAGTTATCAGCATTAGTAAAGGTAATGAAAAGTGGTTAAAAATATATCACTACTTTATAAATAAGTTTTTTGAAAGTAATATACTCAAAAAATACTTATTTATAACAATTCAAACCTTATTTATTAGCCAACTCAAATAGAAACCGTTTTCTTACCATTTCAATGTAACTATGTGTTTTTTTGAATGTTGTTGACAAAAATAGTGCTGAATTTTACAATTTGAAACTTTGCTGTCAACAATTAAGGGTTATATATTTGCACATTAAGAGATGGGGATAAAGTTAATGGTAAATTTGCAGTGGGCAGTGTAATCTAGCTAGGATGAATGTGAAAACATCATTTGATGCTTTATTATAGACAACTTCCTTTCTGCTGCTTCTGATGAAAGAGATCTTGGGGTTATTGTTGATCACCAGTTAAAGTTTAGCAGCCATGCTAAGTCTGTTTCATCTTCTGCAAATAAATCTCTCAATATCATAAGAGGAACCATCTCCAGCCAACACCCAAGAGTTTTTATGAAGTTATATAAGGTGCTTGTACAACCACATCTGGAGGTTGGAATATCATTGGCAGTCCCTTTTTCCAAAAAAGATAAGAAGTTGCTTGAGGATGTCCAGTGTTGTGCCACTAAGATGGTTAGGAGTATGAATAAATTTCTATACAAAGAAAGACTACATTTTTTGAAGCTGCCAACACTGACATGCCAAAAAAAGGGGTGATATGATTTTAACCAAAAAAAAACCCTTTCTAAAAATACCCTTCCCAGTCTCTTTGCACAGCCCATGCATTCTGGTACTAGAGGACATTCAATGAAGCTCCCTATGCAGCATTCCACAAGTAGACATAGAAGTCATTTCTTCAGCCAAAGAGTCATCAATCTGTAGAATCAACTGTCTGAGGAAACAGTTTCTGCATCTTCAACCAACACATTCAACTTGCACCATTCCAAATATAATAATTGCTTTTGTTGCAAATTCAATTTTGTTTCCTTTTTGGACCCTTATAGCTGATAATTTTTTCTATAGTTTTTTAGTATATAAAAGGGTTAAAACATTGGTTTCAAACTTACAATTTGATTATAAATCTATTTTGCAAAAGTTATGTAATTCATTAGCATTGATTTGTAGAAATGAAGTGGATAAAAAAAACAATTCCACCATATTTTCTTCTTATTCTGTTAGGCTGCTTAAAAACTTCCTTCTTAATGAAATGTCAAAAAATATCATAGCCAACAGAAGAAACATGGCAGATGGAAAAATGATAAATTTACTTTGGTTTTTTTTATCCAACTTTATTGTGACAAATCAATGCTTGCAGATTTTGTAACTTTAGCAGCATGGATTTATTATCTAATAGCAAGTTTAAAACCAATTTTTAGCCTTTTTTTATCCCCAAACACTAAAGAAAGAAATTATCATTTTCAAGAGTCCAAAGAGAGCTTAAAATTGAATTTGCAAAGAAAGCATTTATTAAATTCAGAAAGAACATAAAACATAGCATTGAGCAGTATGTTTACTTTATTTGTAAGTCAGAAATGTAGTCTACTCCACATTACCATAGCTTGTCTAGAATTTTTCTAGACAAGTTGCTTTTTGCTATCTTAGAAAGTGGTTATGTTAGGAAAATGGAAACTTTCAGTAATGAATCCAGGACCAAAAACATGCTGATGGATGGTATTGCCAAGCTACTATGTTAACCCTCTTCTGATTTCTGTGTCATAGAAATTTGCCTACTTGACAGGTACCTATTGGAATTGAAACAAAACAACATTATATCTTAATTTTCAGTTTCTTTTTCTCTGGTTTTAGTTCTGAAAATGTAATTAATGTTATCCAGGTAATGTTTTAAGCCATATCAATTGTTTTTTTTCTTAATTTAGCAAATGTATTTGAAACTTCATTGAAATCTCATAAATTGGGATTGAGCAAAGCTGTTAAATTGAAAATAATTTTCTTGTATTTTATTTAAGCAGAAGATGTATTTTGCAAGGTTTAACTTCTATAAAACAAAGACTTTAAATATCATCAAAGGTCACTGCACTCTAGAGGAGAAGTAGTAGAGGTAATTATTTCAAAATACCTTCCTGGGATATACCTTAGTCTATTCATCCATTGCTAAAATTTTCATTTTCAGTAAGCTAACTACTTTTCAATACAGCAAATAGTAGGTTGTCTAGAATTTTACAGAAGAATTTCCTATAAATTGAGTTGATGGTGACAAAATTGAGAACCAGAAGACACATAGGAAATATATGATTCAGGCTATATATTTTCCCATGAGGGGGATGGGGGTAAAGTATAGTGGAACTGGAGTTGAAATGTATTTACTACAATTATTTTGAAAAAAATGAAGTAAGAATTTTGTTTTTAACCCTTTTATAGAGCCAAAATAAGAGAAAAAGGTATCATCTTTGAGGGTTTGTAATGGGCTTAACATAGAGTTTCTGAGTAAAGCAATTATTATTTTCAGAAAGAGCATAAAAAAGGCATTGAGTGGTATGTTCACCTTATTTCTATGCTCTTTCTAATTATCATGGTCACTTTTCTGATAATGCACCCCCCTCTGATAGTCCTAGAGAAGAACTTGCTCCTCAGCTTGCCAAATATTGGGAGAATAACCTAGCTTTATGAGTTGTGGAGAAATCTTGCTCTTTATTAACTATTTTTTGCTACAAACAGTTGGTTTCAAACTTCTCTTTAATGCAACTATAGGCTACTATTCATATTTGAAATATCAAAAATGAATTTTAAAGTCAATATTTTTGTGTTTTTCAAGGGGATCTATTCAAATATTTTTCTAAATATGTTCTAAAAAACTGAAGTAATTCAACAAGTATTTTTGTCAAAATATTTCCAATAGACACTGGCACATGATCAACATCCCACACAACACAAATAAATCAGATGTGTATAAATAAGAAAATGATTCTTATTTGTATTAAGTTTTGTCAAAAATGAAGCTCCTGCTTACACACATCCCTTTTGAAAATTGTTTGTTGGCACTTGTTTGTTTGTATTGTTGGCACTCATAATGTCTCATTAGTATCCCCCCTGATAGTGTTTTTAAGCATATGGATGTAATATTTTATTTCACACTTAAAATATTTTTGTGATGAAAGGGGAGTTATCAAACAGTTCGTGGTAACGAACTGTAGTAAGGAGCGACCCAGCTCAATAGTAACCAAAACTCTAAAAAATTGAATTTTGATATCAATAGCTACACCAAAAGAATCGCATTTTAATGCTGATTTTAAATATATAAGTTTCATCAAGTTTAGTCATACCCATCAAAAGTTACGAGCCTGAGAAAATTTGCCTTATTTAAGAAAATAGGGGGAAACACCCTCTAAAAGTCATATAATCTTAACGAAAATCGCACCATCAGATTCAGCGTATCAGAGAACCCTACTATAGAAGTTTCAAGGTCCTATCTACAAAAATGTGGAATTTTGTATTTTTTGCCAGAAGACAAATCACGGGTATGTGTTTATTTGTTTTTTTTTTTTTTGTTTTTTTTCTGGGTTTTTTTCCCAGGGGTCATCGTATCGACCAAGTGGTCCTGGAATGTCGCAAGAGGGCTCATTCTAACGGAAATGAAAAGTTCTAGTGCCCTTTTTAAGTGACCAAAAAATTGGAGGGCATCTAGGCCCCCTCCCACGCTCATTTTTTTTCCCAATGTCAACGGATCAAAATTTTGAGATAGACATTTTGTTTAGCATAGTCGAAAACCATAATAACTATGTATTTGGGGATGATTTACTCCCCCACAATCCCTGGGGGAGGGGCTGCAAGTTACAAACCTTGACCAGTGTTTATATATAGTAATGGTTATTGGGAAGTGTACAGACGTTTTCAGGGGGATTTTATTTTGTTTGGGGGGTGGGGCTGAGGGGAGGGGGCTATGTTGGAGGATCTTTCCTTGTAGGAATCTGTCATGGGGGAAGAAAAATTCAAGGAAAAGGGCGCATGATTTTCTAGCATTACAATTAGAAGACAATGAAAAATAAACATGAAAACGGTTTTTCAAATGAAAGGAAGGAGTACCATTGAAACTTAAAACGAACAGAGATTATAATGCATATGAGGGGTTCTAAAAATACTTTAGCATAAAGAGCGAGGTATTTAGGAGGAGATAAATACCTCACTCTTTATGCTAAAGTATTTTTAGTAATTTCAACTATTTATTCTACGGCCTTTCTGATTCAGGGGTCATTCTTAAAGAATTAGGACAAAACTTAAGATTTAGTGTAAAGAGCGAGGTATTAACGAGGATACAAACCCCCTTGTATACATAATAAAATTATAAGATTATGAAAGTTTGTTACGTAAGTTGCTAATTTATAAGTTACGTATAATTTTTACTAATAAAAACGTTCGTTAAAAATTAAAAGTTCTAGTTGCCTTTTTAAGCAACCGAAAAATTGGAGGGCAACTAGGCCTCCTTCTCCACCCCTTATTTCTCAAAATCGTCTGATCAAAATTAAGAGAAAGCCATTTAGCCAAAAAAAGAATTAATATACAAATTTCATTTTAATAATTTATGTGCGGAGAGCCAAAACCAAATATGCATTAATTCAAAAACGTTCAGAAATTAAATAAAAAAAAAACTAATTTTTTTAGCTGAAAGTAAGGAGCGACATTAAAACTTAAAACGAACAGAAATTACTCCGTATATAAAATGGTTTGTCCCCTCTGCAATCCCTCGCTCTTTACGCTGAAGTTTGATTCTTTGTCACAATTCTACTTTTTAAAACAATTAAAAACTTGACTCTTTGCCATAATTCTGCTTCTTAAAACAATTTAAAGCTTTAGCTTAAAGAGCGAGGCATTGCGGAGGGGACAAACCATTTTATATACGGAGTAATTTCTGTTCGTTTTAAGTTTTAATGTCGCTCCTTACTTTCAGCTAAAAAAATTAGTTTTTTTTTATTTAATCATCCCATAGAGCCTATGTTACAGGCTTAGTCCAAAAATATTGGTCAGAATGAAGGGAGATTAGACATTAAATTCTTTCCTTCCCTTCTTCTACATTTTCATAAAATTTTAGTGAAAGTTAGAAAACTGAAAGCATACTTTTTGAGGCTTCAGGCATCCCTTCTCCTACCTGCACAAAGATCCACTTGCACTCCCCCATAATAGCTGATGTATAATTATGCACAGCTGTACTTCATAAAACCCTCTCTTGATAGTTTAGAACCATTGGTCTGGTATAATCTTCCTAGAAATACAAAAGAAAATACAAATAAACATATACCTGCGATCATTCTTCTTCAATAAGTGTAATCATTGGTGTCACATAATTGTATGCAACTATTACGATAATTTTATGCAGAAGTTAAAAGTATTGGGCCTAGTTTGGTTTCTTTTGGGGCACCCCTCTTGACATGAAGTGGTATAGAGTAGACAAGGGAGTCTCTTTCATCATATACAGCAACAGTCTGAGTTCTATCAAATAGAAAACTATGGATCCACTGGCCAACATCATTTTCTATCTGACATGCAAGCAGCTTTATCATCAGATAACAATGTGACATTTTATCAAATGCCTTAGCTCAGTCCACAAGGTATACATCAACAGGAAAACCCTGCTCCAGCAGGTCTAATGTAGAGTCATAGGATTGTATTATTCATAGTTACAAAAAACACTAAATTCTGTATCTTTGTAGATAGGGGCTATTTTATGTTTGATTTTTTTTTGAAATTTTGCAAATTTTCTCATACTTTTAACTTCTGTGGGTAACTGAACAAAATGACTTTTACATATTAACAGTCTCCATAAAAAGCCAATTTTTTTTAGGTATATTGCTATCAAAGCTAGTTTCTAGAGTTTTAGTTACTATTAGAATGAGTTGCTCTTTGCTTACAGTTTATTACCACAAACTATTTGATATTTGGTGACCATTGGACTATGTGAGCTTGTCTGTTATTATTAAACTAGCCAAAGCTTTGGGTGCCAGCAATGAAAAAAAGACTTTAAACCGTAGCATATGCTCTTTTGTGAGTATCAGAGGGAAAATATTCTTCTCCCCACCCAAAACCAAGATTTTAAGTCAATCTACCACCCCCCTCCTCACACATATTAAAAAAAAAACTTTTCTTGGAGGTCAGTCTTGGAAGTCAAGTCAAAAATTGATCTCCTAACTCATAAATTAAAAAAGAAGCCTGAAATCACGAGAAAGGGCCTTTTTCATATAGCCTTCTATGTGACAGGACTCCTCTACCAGAATGTTCAGTATTTTGTTTCTCAGCAAAATGGGTAATTGACAGTACTCTGCTATTCCATTTTTCATGATATCATGCCCCAGAATTGCCTACTAGGTCTTATTAATATTATTAGCAATACAAGTGATGGGGAATCATGTTTTATTGTATTGTATAATTTTATGTATGGAAAGAAAATTAGAACGTTCTTGCTAGTGAAAGGACAAGGCCAAAAAAGTTTCAATTCCATTTCAAATTTGATTTTACTTCAATGTCTTGATTCAAGTATGATTCCTGATTCTAAGTTGAAGTAAGTTTTTAGATGACTGTTACAAGACTTTGCAGAGTCACATTACCTAATTAACTTTGGCATTAGACATGTTTCTTATGTGACAGTCAGCTATTGCTCATTTGCTCTTTCCAATCCATGCTTAAAACTGTGTAAATAGTTTACTCATAAGTTAACCACATGTTGAGAACCTTAAGTTGGTTTTTATCAGCAATATAGCTGGGAATACCACACAAACGGAATGTTGTCTCTCTTAGGAATTTTTCTTCATAAAATCAAGCCAAAAATAAGTAAATAAAGAAAAAGGATTACCCCCAGCTATGTATTATAACATGAATTTTTTTTTATACAAAAGATAGAATTCCTGTGGAATAATGATTGCTTAGGCGTATTCTCTCTATAGTGGTTTTCCAATATAACAAAATATGTATTTTGCCTTTAATCAAGAGCAAACAAAGAAGAAAAAAGATCTATGCTCATGGCTCCTTTAAATAAATTTTCCTACATTAACTTATGTATTTTCTGTATAACTTGCCTGTTTTTGAAGTTGTCTCCCCCTAAGACCTTTCTTAACTAAGCCAACGAAAAAAAAAATTCTAAAAAATTGTTCCAGAACACCTTATAAAAGAACTAAAAAATAGCTAATCCAGTTAAACTAATAATATGCTAAATACTAAATTTTGCAGTTAAATTGGATCATCTCCTTTTGTTCAATTAACTTTGAATCCAATCTTTGAAAGTTCAATTGCTATCTTTGCTGTTAAAAAGGAGAGTTCAAAGCTTTTTTGTGTGAAGAGCATGATTACTCATGGAATCGTTTTAAGAATCAGGAAAATTTTCTTGACTCACATTCCTTATCATAATTCTTTGTCCTACCATTAGCTTTTGCATTATGCTTGTAATATATTTTGAATTTCTTCTTTTAGTATTTTTTATTGTTATCTAAATATCTTCTTTAGCATGCAAAGGAATGTCCTGCCATGTTTCTAACTCCAGAAATGAGACATGAAGTGTCACCAACATCAACTGAGAAAGGAATAAGAGTTGGGGTGGCTGTTCTTGTTACGTCCGCCGACAATCACGTCCTCTTGACTAGAAGGGCATGGCATATGAGAACATTTCCTGGAATATGGGTACCTCCAGGGGGCCATGTAGGTAATAGTGCTGTTCCATCTATTTATCTTTGTCTTCGAGTGACTTGTACAAAAAAAAATATTTTGTTGCAAGCAAAGGACAAGGATAGAGCCTTGCTCTATATTTCGTTTTTAAAATGCATTTCTCATAGCCTTGACCCCTTTCCCTTGAAAATCATCTGATTCTCGTTTTAAATTTGCCTAGTTGTGGTGTGGGAGCGTAGCGTTGGTTTTTTTCCTCTTTCTTTTTTTATTTTTTATTCTGTGTCACCGATTTCAGTTTATTGTGAGAAAGCAGCAAGGTTTTAGCATCTATTCTGTTCCTTGCAATGCATTGACCTCATGTTGGATCAATTTATATGATACAAGTTCTGAAAGGTGTCTTTGATTCTTGCCTGGGGCCAAAAACGGATAGTTTTGCTTGTTCTTGAGCAAAAGTATATTGTATTTGAGTTGAAGGATATTTTCATAATCAATGTTGGACATGGTTTCTGACATGGCTCCTCCAGGTTTTGTTCTTTCAATTCATGTTTTGGCTTTTGATTGGAAAGCTCCATTTAAGCAGGTAAGATTGAAGTTGAATTAAATTTAGAACTACTTGAAACATGTAAAAATTCGCAGGCCCCATAATCAAAATATTTTCTTAGGGTTTTAAAGAAGCAAATTAGATGTCCAAAAAAGGAGCATATTGTAGCATTTTCCCATGGAATTGAAAGTGCTGCTATTAACTTAAACAAGGAATTTCTGATTGAGAAATCGTATAATGTATATACCATACTCTTTAATATTTCTCACGAGACTTGAGGTTATCTTCACTCTTAGCAGTAATATTAAAGAATTATACTCTGCAAGAAAATCAACTTTTAAACTAAGAGAGGCACAATGGTTTCAGTGATAGTCAATAATCCTTGAAGATGTGATAAAAGCATATGAAATTAGTTTTTTTTTGGACAGAAATTCGTTAATCAGAATTTTGTTGATGGGGCATGCATTGGAAAAGTCATATAGTACGTTTTTTCAAACAATAAGCTTTCCTATTATCAAACAGTTCGTGGTAACGAACTGTGAAAAGGAGCGACCAGGCTCAATAGAAACCAAAACTCTAAAAAATGGAATTTGATACCAATAGCTACATCAAAAGAATCGCATTTTAATGCTGATTTTAAATATATAAGTTTCATCAAGTTTAGTCTTACGTATCAAAAGTTACGAGCCTGAAAAAATTTGCGTTATTTTAGAAAATAGGGGGAAACACCCCCTAAAAGTCATAGAATCTTAACGAAAATTACACCATCAGATTCAGCGTATCAAGTTTCAAGCTCCTATTTACAAAAATGTGGAATTTCGTATTTTTTGCCAGAAGGCAGATCATGGATGCGTGTTTATTTGTTTGTTTGTTTTTTTTGTTGTTTTTTTCCCAGGGGTGATCGTATCGACCTAGTTGTCCTAGAATGTAGCGAGAGGGCTCATTCTAACGGAAATGAAAAGTTCTAGTGCCCTTTTTAAGTGACCAAAAAATTGGAGGGCACCTAGGCCCCCTCCCACGCTAATTATTTTCCCAAAGTCAACGGATCAAAATTCTGAGATAGCCATTTTATTCAGCATAGTCGAAAAACCTTATATCTATGTCTTTGGAGACGACTTACTCCTCCACAGTCCCCGTGGGCCCGTGGGAGGGGCTACAAGTTACAAACTATGACCAGTGCTTACATATAGTAATGGCTATTGGGAAGTGTTCAATCGTTTTCAGGAGGATTTTTTGGTTGGGGGAGGGTTTGATAAGAGGGGGATATACTGGGGGAACTTTCCATCGAGGAATTTGTCATGGGGGAAGAAAATTTCCATGAAGGGAGCGCAGGATTTACTAGCATTATTTAAAAAAAAAACAATGAAAAAATAAATATGAAAAGTTTTTTCAGCTGGAAGTAAGGAGCAGCATTAAAACTTAAAACGAACAGAAATTATTACCCATATGAGGGGCTCACCTCCTCCTAATACCTCGCTCTTTACGCTAAAGTATTTTTAGTAATGTCAGCTATTTATTCTACGGCTTTTGTGATTCAGGGGTCATTCTTAATGAATTGGGAAAAAATTTAAGATTTAGTGTAAAGAGAGAGGTACTGACGAGGGGGCGAACCCTCTCATATGTGTAATAAAAACATGAGAATAAAAAATTCTTTACGTAAAAAGTTACGTATATCTTTTACTAATAAAAAGATCCGTAAAAAATTAAAAGTTCTAGTTGCCTTTTTAATTAACCAAAAAATTGGAGGGCAACTAGGCTTCCTCTCCCACTCTTTTTTTCTCAAAATCATTCGATCAAAATTATGAGAAAGCCGTTTAGCCAAAAAAAAAAAATATGCAAATTTCGTTTTAATTATTCCTCTGCGGAGAGCCAAAATCAAAACATACATGATTTAAAAACGTTCAGAAATTAAATTTAAAAAAACAAGTTTTTTCAACTGAAAGTAAGGAGCCACATTAAAACCTAAAACGAACAGAAATTACTTTGTATATGAAAGGGGCTGCTTCCTCATCAACGCCCCGCTCTTTAGGCTAAAGTTTTGACTCTTTCTCTCAACTCTTCTTTTTAAAACAGTAAAAAACTTTAGCGTAAAGAGCGGGGTGTTGATGAGGAAGCAGCCTCTTTCATATACGAAATAATTTCTGTTCGTTTCAAGTTTTAATGTCGCTCCTTACTTTCAGTTGAAAAAACTTGTTTTTTTTATTTAATTCAGTACAAAAACAAGCTAATTCCTGATTCAATGTAGAGGCACAAAAGGGTTGAATTTTTGTCAGAAACGCAACCCCCCCCTCCCTATACCAACTTTTTGGCAGAAAGACAGGTATGCTTCATATCATTTGATACTAAAACCACATATATGATATTGCGGATCTGTTTATTAATTGTTGGTGAATTATATATGTGTGTTTAGGTTACTTAGTGGAATCCAAAAGAAATCAAATTTTTACAGCTAATTTACTATACGATTTTAAATCAGTTTACACTTTATATTCGAGATCATTCTGCACATTATTTCAAACTTTGTTAAGAACGCCATTTCGGGGACACGTTCTCTAAATGGTAATGCTTGCAAAAAGAGATAATGTGCACATGTTATAATCTGTTTACTCATTGTTAAACTTTTAAAATCAAAATTGTTTGTAAAGCTTCTTTTCTATTTTTGGTGTTTTGGACTGGGATTCCTTAATATCGTCAATTAACATGGGGAAAATTCGATTACCGTAGTTGTACAATTTTCATACTGTCATCATTTGAAAAACTAAACCTCTGAGATGCTCCAAAGCAATGTCAGATTGTTGTGTGTGTGTGGAAAAGCTTCTTTGCATTAGTATAAATGACTTCTGTCTCAGACTGGAGGTGGTTGAAAAGCAATATGCTATCCTAATGTTTAATCTAAAACTGAGATGCAATCAATTTGCAGATTAAGATTCCTAACCTTGAAAAATAAGAAAAGGAAGCATCATGAATATTTTCGCAGTGCAGAATTATTCAGATTTGAAAATACTTTTGAATTAAGAAATGTCTTCTGGGATATCTAAGATGTGGATGATTTCAAAGCCATAAGCGCTTCAGAATTGCCGTTTTTGATAGTATTAATTTGCACTGTTGTGGACATTGACGAGATTTTTTTTTCTCTGAAGTAATAAACAATTTTTTCCTTTTTTTTCAGAAAGGGGCGAGACCCTGGAAGAAGCTGGCTTGCGAGAGCTGAAAGAAGAAGCGGGTATCGATTTACTTGAAATTGATAAAAACTGTGAAATACGACCACTTTGTCTATGGGAATCCTTTTACCCTCCTATTTTAGAATTTGGACCTCCTACACATCAGCATCTAGTCATTTATCTGATTGCAAATAGCAGTCTCAAGTCAAACTTTATATTGGATTCTGTCAAAGTGAGTGACTCTTCTATTTTATGCAATATTTGTCATCTAATGTTTTTTATGGATAATGTTCAAATTTCAGAAAGGAAGGTATAGCTGCAAGACCTTGCTCCACAGAATGAATGTTTTCTCACTCTGTAAAGAAGGATAAAGGGTTGACTTGCTACACCACTTCCCTTTAATATACCCCGTCTTGGGGCATTTGAGCTTGACTCCCCTGGGTATCTTATCGTTAGTTTTGCTCATGTCCCTTCGGTTTTTAGATGTTTTGACTGATGGCACCGCCCTAACTTGATATACCCCAAACATAAATGCTGCCAGCCCAATGGTTCACCTTTATAGCTGTTACCATCGATTGGTAGCAACTAGCCATCCCTCTTCCAACAGGCGGACAGTCTAACCCACTAAGGTCGCAAATTTCTTGTTTTGGTGTCAAACCTTGCGATTCTCTAAAACGATGCTGTGTAGGCTTTGTTGTGATTAAAAAAAAAAAGAGAATTGATTGGACAAGAAGTACAGCTAAGGGAATTAAAAATTAAAACATTTCAAACAGTTCGTGGTAACGAAATGTAGTAAGGAGCGACCCGGCTCAATAGTAAACGAAACTCTAAAAAACGGAATTTCGATACTAAGAGATATATCAAAAGAATCGGATTTTTATGCTGATTTTAAAGATATAAGTTTCATCAAATTTAGTCTTTGTCATCAAAAGTTACGAGCCTGAGACAATTTGCCTTATTTCGGAAAATAGGGGGTAACACCCCCTAAAAGTCATAGGATCTTAACGAAAATCACACCATCGCATTCAGCGTATCAAAGAACCCCATAGAAAAAATTTCAAGGTCTAATCTACAAAAATGTGGAATTTCGTATTTTTTGCCAGAAGACAAATCACGGGTGCGTGTTTATTTGTTTTTTTGTTTGTTTTTTTGTTTTTTTTTTCCAGGGGTCATCGTATCGACCAAGTGGTCCTAGAGTGTTTCAAGAGGGCTCATTCTAACGGAAATGAAAAGTTCTAGTGCCCTTTTTAAGTGACCAAAAAATTGGAGGGCACCTAGGCCCCCTCCCACGCTCATGTTTTTCCCAAAGTCAACGGATCAAAATTTTGAGATAGCCATTTTGTTCCACATAGTCGAAAACCATAATAACTATGTCTTTGGGGATGACTTACCCCCCACAGTCCCTGGGGGAGGGGCTGCAAGTTACAAACTTTGACCAATGTTTACATACAGTAATGGTTACTGGGAAGTGTACCGACGTTATCAGGGGATTTTTTTGGTTTGGGTGTGGAGTTCAGGGGAGGGGGCTATATGGGAGGATCTTTCCTTGGAGGAATATTTCATGGGGGAAGAGAAATTCAGTGAAAAGGGCGCAGGATTTTTTAGCATTACTATTAAAAAAAACAAAAAAACAATGAAAATATAAAAATGAAAAAGGTTTTTCAATTGAAAGTAAGGAGAAGGATTAAAACTTAAAGCGAACAGAGATTATTACGCATATGAGGGGTTCTAAGAATTATTTAGCATAAAGAGCGAGGTATTTAGGAGGAGATAAATACTTCGCTCTTTATGCTAAAAAATGTTTAAGTAATTTCAACTATTTATTCTACGGCCTTTATGATTCAGTGGTCATTCTTAAAGAATTGGGACAAAACAAGATTTAGCGTGAAGAGCGAGGTATTAACGAGGGGACCAACCCCCTCATATATATAATCAAAAATATAAGAATATAAAAGTTTGGTACGTAAGTTAATTCTTAAGTTACGTATATTTTTTATTAATAAAAACATTCGTTAAAAATTAAAAGATCTAGTCCTCCTTCCCCACCCCTTATTTCTCAAAATCGTCTGATCAAAACTAAGAGAAAGCCATTTAGCCAAAAAAAAGAATTAATATGCAAATTTCATTTTAATAATTTATGTACGGAGAGCCAAAATCAGACATGCATTTTGAATTTCTGAAAATTCAAAAACTTTCAGAAATTAAATCGGAAAATCAGAAATTAAAGGACAGAGAATAAGGAGATTGGTACCTGTACTATGCAGACCATTGGTCTGAATGTGATTAAATAAAAAAAACAAGTTTTTTGAAATGAAAGTAAGGAGCGACATTAAAACTGAAAACGAACAGAAATTACTCCGTATATGAAAGGGGCTTTTCTTCCTCTACACCCCGCTCCTTGCGCTAAAGTTTGATTCTTTCTCGCAACTCTACTTTTTAAAACAATAAAAAACTTTAGCCCGTAAGGATTGGGGTATCGAGGAGGAAAAGCCCCTTTCATATACGGAGTAATTTCTGTTCGTTTTCAGTTTTAATGTCGCTCCTTATTTTCATTTCAAAAAACTTGTTTTTTTTATTTAATCACATTCAGACCAATGGTCTGCATAGTACAGGTACCAATCTCCTTATTCTCTGTCCTTTGCCGGGAGTGCTCTGCATGGTTGGATGCAAATCGTCTGTTTGTTCCCGTGTTTTTCCTCAGTTTTCTCCAGGTACCTAGTTGGAGCTGGGTCGATTCTGGTTGAGCTTACAAAGTCACACCGTCGAACCCCGTCCCAAACCAAATAATCACCAAAGCCAGTACTCGAACACTTGCCCCGAAGGACATAGGTACCCTTTTTGGGGGCATGAAAGTAAATTAGCTGCCTTACGAGAATAAATTTCCCATTTTTGTCACAAAATCGGAGACTCCAGTAGAAGCATCACGTTTTGAATTAATTAGGCTATGCAATTAATTTAAATAGAATCTATTTATTTAATTTCTGACGTCAATCAATGTGGTTGCTGCTTTTACAGTGAAATCATAGAAATGATGCCCAGTATAGGCGGATCGTGTGCTGTTAATAAAGTTTATTAGGTTAAGGGAGCTTTGTTGCTAACTTTCACGAAGTACTTTGTGGCGCTCTAAAATACGTTGAAAGTTGTTTATCTATTTCTATAAAGTCAGGCAAGTCAACCAGTAGCAAAAGAGAACTAAGGCTAAATTTCATTTTGAAGAAACAGTGAAATTTGAATCTGAATGATTGCGTGTTTCTCTTGTCAGAGGTAGGTGAACTGAATGTACGTGATCATTTAGAAGAAGATGAGATTATTTTCTTAAATTTTTGAAGTGCTTAGACGAGGTGTTGATTTTTGGCTGTCGAGCGAAGGTAGTTTTGCTCATTTTTCTTCCCCTGGAGATAATTCATGTTAATACATAGAATGAAGTATGTTCTGTTGTTTGCAATAATGCAGTTACAGCTTGTCCTTCTAAAAACTCTATATTCAAAATTTGACTAATTAGCTGGGCTTCCCACAAATTTAATAATTTTGTTTATTATATGATTGTACGTGTTGTTACTTTTTGGATTATGGCTTTTGTTGACAGGGAAATATGCATGAACCAAGTCTAGACACGGCCACCTTTGTGAGAGGATTCTATTTATTACGGCATGGAAAATGTTCTTTCTATGATGCTGGGAGACATTTAGTGGCATTTTAGTTCACAGTTAGATGCTATTAAGGCACAATATTATGAGTTGGGAGAGGGTTTACAGATTTTACCGTCTTGCTCTTCTTTTTATTGACTGAAATCAATTTTTGATAGTATAAGTAAAATAGTGGTGTTTTGCACCACAATTTTACAAATTGCTATCCCTAGTTTGAACTGATAGTTAGGACGGGGGAGGGGGTAAATGTAAAAATTGACAAACGAAAAGAGATGCCACAGGTAATATTATCACTGAGCCAACTAATGAAACAACATTCGGCTCTTTATTTTCTCAAATATAGACAAAACCTTAATTAATCAGCACCCTACCTTGCTTATCGACGGGCACTCGAGAAATGGATTTTTTTTTTTTCTCTAAAAATCATTAAGAAGATGCTAGTATGGCAAACACAGACGCGTTTTGTGTCTGAAGAAATCATTTAAGTTTTGGTTTTAAAATTGATTAAAATGGTCCCATTCTTCTGTAAGTCTAACTTAATATTCTCTTTTTTACATTATTTAGAATACTACATTAAAAAATACATTTTCAGTTGGATCCAAATGAAGTGGACGCAGCACTCACTTTGCCAGCAAATTATGTGAGAGCCTTAGTCTCAGGATCCAGAGAAAGTCTAGAAGAAAATCTTCCCATAGTAACTGTTACTACGACTGGTGAACATCTTAAAAGCGAGATTTCTGGTGAAGTGATTCTGACAAAAGCTCCTAAGGAGGGGGCCAGTGAAGTAGCTATTGAGCGTCTCAGTTGGGGAACACGCTATGCTCTCAAAGAATGTTTAGAGCAAATGAAAATTCATAAAAGTGTACTGTAATATAAGAGTAGGGATATTGCTTGTGCTATGTTTTGTTTTCTTCCAATCTTGGTCATTGGTTATGAGAACCATTTAAGCTATGGTTTTCAGATTTTACTTATTAGCTTGACGAAGGCTATTTTTTCGGACAAAAGCAAAGTTAAAAGTGAAACCAGTAGAAGTATCTTTATTGTTATTCTTGTTCAATCCCTCTTTTTTTCATAACTGTTTCAGTTTTAATTTTTGTTGATTGAAAAAAAGTGTGACATATCTTTTGACTGAAAAAGTGTAAATAGAATAAAGAATAAATAAACACAAAAGAATAAACACAGATAAGAATAAGAATGTTTATCCTGATAAGAATAAACACAGCCTGAAATGGTGAAGTATTTTACCAAATAAACTTTCGCCGTCTTTCAAGCCAAAATTAAATTATTATGCACCAAATTTAACCGAAGAAAATGTCGACGCATAATTGTGCATGAATAAAAAGTGTCAAAACCGATAAAGTACTTGAGAAAGTGATATATTTGAGAAGTCAAAAGAGGAGATCATGTAAAGACTCTTAGTGGAAAACAGAAAGTGAAAATTGGAATGCTTCGTGTTGACCAAGCTCTGTATACTGGGAAGGCCCGTGCCCATAAATATTAATAACTATGGCCTGTACATTCATTATCAATTAGCTCTATGTAAAGGAATAAAGGATACAAAAAGAAAGTAGGCTTACCATCTTTTACAAAGCTAGGTTAACGGTCCAACAGCTAATCACACTATTAAGTGTATATAAGTGGAACATATTGAAGTAAAATATAGTGACTAATAGACATATTACAATTATATTATTGAACTAGTCAATATTAAAAATAAATATACTTGATTTTATTACTTGAATGCATTATATTACTAAATTAACTAGTAAGCATGCTAAGTAGAAGCTGAGTAGTATTTTTGCTAATTCCTCAATTGAGTATTGTTCGAGAACACTCGAAAAAATGTCAGTAGCCTAATTGGTAAAGGAACAAGCTTTCTTTATAGGGGTAGCATACGACGTGACAATGAACTCATTGAAAAATAGTTCAATTCAAATTTTACCTTTGTATGTATTTCAGCTGCACTACGTTCTTTTTAACTTCCATACGTATTTTCTTAAAGTTTATCTTCAAATTAAGAAAATAAATCTGAGTTGGCGTCGAATGTTACTGGGTCCTTCTTCTCAAAGGTACTGCCTAAAAGGAGATTTTTTGGAACTGGCTATTTACTCTTTGATCTGAGCATGATAAAATTGATAAAATAAAATGATTTCTACTCTCTGCAATTTGACATATTGCTTCTTTTGTGTCTGTATAGGCTTGTGCCAGGGAGCCGAGTTTCGCTTGGTGAAGTGTATTTTGGAGTAATGTCCAGAGTATTCCCCCTTCCTGTTGGAATCCCCCCTTCCTGTTGGAATCCCCCCTTTCCGGAAATACAATCTCCTATACTCTGAATTTACGCACGAAAAAATGTTTTTGTATAATTTTTCTAGATGCAGTTGTATTAACATTTACATGGACACCCGTACGGGGGGAGGGGGGCAAGGGTGACTCCAGCCCAACCCCCTGGCTGAATCACACTGCTTTATTTTATATTTTTGTTTTGAGGTTTCTATTTTACCGTATTGGAAGTGCCTATTAGACTATGTAGGCCCCCCGTCCCTAAAATTCAGCCTATGGGAGCCCATGAACATTTATTTAATTTTTTGCATAGACAATTCGTGAATTGGTGCCCATGAATTATACAGGGGAAAAACAAAATTGCTTTACTAAAATTTCAGTCCAAAATAACAGCATCTTCAGTTGAACATGTTACTAAGATCCCTCTCAGCGTCCAATCGACCTGTTCTGTCAACATGGAAGATTCAATTGACGTGCAGACGGTTACACACATAGGAGGTCAAATACAGTGCAGAATTAACGAAGATCAATTTTTTTAGAATAATAATGACATGAGTGGTATTTAGTCGCCCTTGTTCAATTGTTGAACTTCGTTTTGACATTTTTTTTTTATTGTTGGGTATCTAATTTCAGTTAGCAGAGGATTTAATAAAAAATATATTAAAATTCTGTTCTCCTAATTATTATAATAAAAAAAAGGTAAACTAATTTTGCCAGAACTTTTTAGTTACTTATGTAAGAGAATGATAACTCTAAATAAGAGAATTGGTTATATGAGTAAGAGAATGATACTTTTACCGTTAGGGAAGCGGGCTGTAGCCATACTCTTGTTTGTAGTGAAGCCACCATTCATTAGAAGTACATAACCCCAATTTTTTTCGGAAAGAATTGTGGAAAAAACTTTCGGAAAGTTTTTTAAAAAAACTCCTTATTTTAAAATAAGATTTTTTTTTCAACATCAAACTTTCATCGAAGCATCAAAAATGGTATCAAAGTAACAATATCAGAGTATCAAATTAAAGAAAGGATCAAAGTTAACAAGGTATCGAAGTAAACAAAATATCAAAGTAAGAATAAGCAACTTGCACAACTTACAGCCCTTGCACCGTAAATCGAAGGAACAGTAATTAAGTTCCGTAACTCAGAGCCTTTTCCCCGGGGCTGAGGGGGGGGGGGGGTCAACACCGGGAGAATGGTTATTTGGCCTTTGAACTATTTGAACAAAATGGCTATCTCTAAATTTTGACCGGATGCCTTTTGGGAAAGTGGAGTGTGGGCTAGTTGTCCAATGATCACTTTCGACTCTTAAAAAGAGCTAGGAATTTAATTTCCGATCGAATAAGCCTCCTTCAAAGTTAATATGACCACCCCTTCCACAGAACCTTATATTCTAATTATGGGCAACTTACATATTTTACAATCCTTGCCCCGCGGGCTAGAGAAGATTTCTTAACCCCCAAGTTATAGTATTTTGAATTTTGGACTACTTGTAATAAAATGGCTATTTCAAAATTGTGATAAGATGCATCCCTTACATAAAACCTTACATGCCCTTAGGGCTTAGCTTACAGCACTTGCCTCCGGGCTCTGGGGGGATGTGTCCAACCCGGAGTTTTTAATATTTGACCTTTAAACTATTTTGAACAAAATAGCTACCTCAAAATTTTGATTGGATGCATTTGGAGGAAAAGGGCTTTGGGGGGCCAGTTGCCCTCCGATCACTTTTGACTCTTGAGAAGGGCACTAGAAATTGTTATTCAAAATCAAATAAGCCCCCTCCGAATTTTATACGACCATACCTTCCATAAAACCTTATATGCCCCCAGGGCACATTTTACAACACTTGCCCCCGGATTTTTTTTTATTATATTATCTTTGGTCTATTTTGAACAAAATGGCTATGTAAAAGTTCGATTGGACGTATTTGGTAAAAAGAAAGTTGAAGGGGGGAGGGGGCTAGTCGCCATCGGATCATTTTTGACTCTTAAAAGGTGAATTAGAACTTCAATTTCTAATCATTTGAGTCCCCTCAGAAATTTATATGACCATCTCTTCGGAGAGATCGGAGGGCAACTAGTCCCCCCACGTCTTTTCTCCCCCAAACCCGTCCGATACAAATTTTGAGATAGACATTTTTTGAAAATAGTGCAAAGGTCAGATAACAAAAAATCCGGTGTCGACACTACCCCCCCCCCCAGGACCTGAGGGCAGGCGTTGTAAGTTATGTCCAAGGGGTATATATGGCTCTTATTAAAGGGATGCTTGTATAAACTTTAAAGAGGGCTTATTTGATTGGATACTGAAAGTTCGACTTCACTTTGTAAGAGTCAACAGAGATCCGAGGGCAACTAGCCCCTCCACACCCTTTTTCCCCAAACCCATCTGATAAAATTTTGAGTTAGCCATTTTGTTAAAAAATAGTTCAAAGGTCACATAGGAAAAACTTCGGTGTCGACGCAATCCCCAGGTCCCGGGGACAAGCGCTGTAAGTTATGCTCTTGGGCATATGATTCTTATGGAAAGGATGCTCGTATAAATTTGGGAAAGGACTCGTTTGATTGGAAATTGAAAGTTCTAGCGCACATTTTAAGAGTCAAAAGAGACCCGAGAGTAACTAACCACCCTAGCTCTTTTTCCCCAAATCCATCCGATGCAAATTTTGAGATAGCCAATTTTTAAAAATAGTTCAAACATCAGATAAAAAAAACTCTGGGGTCAACAAAATCCCCCAGAGCCCGAGGCAAGTGTTTTAAGTTATGCCCCGGAGCTGTATAAGGTTTTGTGTAGGAGGTAGTCGTATAAACTTCAAAGGGGGCTCATTTGATTAGAAACTGAAAGTTCTAGTTCACATTTTAAGAGTTGAAAGAGATCCGACCGCAACTAGCCCCCCAGTCTTTTTTCTCCAAATCCATCCGATACAATATTTGAGATGGCCATATTTTTTTAATAGTTCAAACATCAGATAACAAAAACTCCGCGGTCGACACAAACCCCCAGAGCTCGGGGACAAGTGTTTTAAATTATGCCCCGGAAGAGGATAAGATTTTATTTAAGGGGTGGTCGTGCAAAGAGGTGGCTCATTTGATTGGAAATTGAAAGTTCTAGTTACCTTTTTATGAGTCAAAAGTTAACGGAGTGCGTCTACCCCCCCCCCCCCCCTGCTGTCACAAACACGCTCTTTTCACCAAATGCAGCAAATGAAAATTCTGAGATAGCCAGTTTGTTTGAAATGAATAGTCCAACGATAAGATAACAAAAACTTCGTTATCAATATACCCCCCCCCCCCCAGAGCCAGGGGAAGGGTTGTAACTTATGCCGTAGGGGCATATGAGGTTTTTATAGCTCTCTCAAAATTTTCATCGGATGGGTTTGGGGGAAAATGGCGTGAGGCGAGGGGCTAGTTCCTATCGGATCTCTTGTGACTCTTAAAAAGTAAGCTATAACTTCCAATTTCAATCAAATGAGCACTCTCTGAAGTTTATATAGCCTTTTGATGTTTACAGCCTTTTGAGATAGCTATTTTGTTAAAAAAGCTCAAAGGTTAGATAACAAAAACTCCGGGAATATATGGATCTTATGGAAGGGATGCTCGTGTAAACTTCAGTGAGGGCTCATTTGATTGGAAATTGAAAGTTCTAGTTCACTTTTTAAGAGTTCAAAGAGATCCGATGGCAACTGGTTCTGGTTCGTTAGTTTCTTTCAGCTTAGCGCGAGATAAAACAAAGACAAGTGACAGAATATATGGTTAATATATAATTTGGGCTATATATCTGAATATAAGGGAGGGGGTTAAAGTATTTGGACAGTTTGAAGTCAGAAAACAGTCCTTACTTCACAATATGCAGAATAATTGTACCTAACACATTTTGCATGTAGACTCGCTATACTCCCCCCCCCCCCTATTTTGTGAATATATAGCCCAAATTAACGAAAAAACTAATTCAAAAACCGGTTTGTTCTCGAGTTTTACACATCGTAAACTTGAGTGAAGGGCGTATAATAGGTGAGAATATATAAAAGTGAGGGGCCGGAATTTTTCTTGGAGAGAGAGCTGGATTTCCTGGTACTATTTAAAAACGATCAGAAATTAAATTAAAAAACAAAACTTTTCAACTAAAAGTAGGAAGCAAACGAACAGAAATTATTATGTATATGAAAGGAGTTGCTTCTTCTGCAAGACCTTGCTTTTTACGCTAAAGTTTTTACTATTGTCCTAATTTTTTGAGAACGATTCCTGAAACACAATGGCTGTTTAATTACAACAATAATCTTTGTTTTAAAATTCTATAAAAAAAAAACTTTAGCGTAAAGAGCGAGATTTTGAGCAGGAGGCAACCCTTTTCAAATACGTAATAATTTCAGTACTTTTAAGGTTTCATGTTACTCCTTACTTTCAGGTGAAAAGCTTGTTGTTTTTTTCATTTAATTACTTGCAGATAGTATTTGTTAAAGGGAAACATACGAAACAAGTTTTTTAAAGAAAAGTAAAGAACCTTGTTAAACCAAATTTGGGCAGAAATAAAGTCAACTAATTTTCAAAGTAAAGACTATGAAGAATAATAAACTAACAAAAATCAATTTTAAAAACATCCAAAAAATGACTGTGTCAAATAGTAGTAAATATCCTGATTAAGCCAAAAATGAGTAAAGATAAACTAAAATAATTTTCCAAGCGTAAAACTACCCCAAATCACCATTGATAAATGAACTAAATCCAAAACGAACAGATATTACAATAAATAACCAATACAAATTCAAAAGGAGCAAGATTTAACATGATAGTTCTATATAAAAAAAAACTTAAGCGTAAAGAGCGAGGTCTTGAGGAGGAGGCAACCCCTTTCATATGCGTTAAATTTCTGTTCGTTTTAAGGTTTGATGTTGCTCCTTCCTTTCAGTTGAAAGCTTGTTTTTATTTATTTAATTACTTACAGATATTATTTGTTGAAAAGGGAGACATAAGTTTTTTAAAGAAAAAATATGTTCTGGTCTTGAGAAGAGATGAGTGTTGTCAGCCCTACTCCTTTTAATTTTTGCTCGTTTTGAGTTTGACTAGGATATCTATTGTAATTTCTGTTAGTTTTGGGTTTCATTTATTTATTAATGGTGATTTGTGGTAGTTTTACACTTGGAAGATAAGAAAAACAAACTCGTAGAGTATGCCAACGGTTTCGTCCGTAAAAACTCAACAGTAAGAATTTGTTGGTTCCCAAGGCCAATTATTCTTTCAAAGGAAAACTAAACCTTCTTAAACTTTTTGGTGTCATATGTTTTAGCTTAATCTTGATGATTGTTCGCCTACATTTTTGCTTCTTCATTTTTTTTGATTTGGCCCCCGCTACTACCAAAAATTGCAGAAGTTCACGTGGAAGTCTTTTCAACAAAAATGGATTTGCGGGGTTTTTTTTTCGAGGTTTTTAAGATATTTTTGGTGTGTAAATTCCTCTTTTTCACGTTCCTTAGCACTTTTGAACGAAACTAAAAAAAAACAAATAAAATTCTAAGGTTTGGAAACCTTATTTTTGACGGGGGGGTATTCCGGTGGTGTATTTTCCACAAGGTCTTTGCCTCTTCCATTCTCTCTTCTAATATAAGAGAACAGTTAAAATCTAAGAAATGAAAGTTCTTACAACATTCATCTTCTTTTGCATGGCTGAAATAACTCATGTCTTTACTTTTCTAACTTACAATACCTCGAATAAGTTTTTATATCTTGAGTTTTCTTAAGTTGTTCTGTTTTTTTTTCCTTTTTTTGTTTCATCACTAATGTTGTTGTTCGAGGATCTAATACTAATATACGAACGGAAGCTGTTTTCACTTTTCAAAGGTGTAAAATGTTGAAGGTTAGGTTTTAGCACAATGAAATGGTCAGGTAACTGGTTTCAGTGAAAGCGTAGTCAAGCTGTATTATTTGGCTATTATTCGTCTGTTTGGTCTTACGAGTTTTTGTTTGTTTGTATGTTCTACACAGTGTCTTAAAAGTCACTATACTAATTTGAACAAACGTGAATAATTTTGTTTTCTATTCTTTTTCAGAGTTGTACCAACCCATAAGAACGAAAATGACCAACTCCTTTTAGCTCTACCGAACTCGTGATATGTCAGATAAGGCCTCAGAGGCAATGCATATGGAAGGGGTGGTGGTATAAACTTTGGAGGAGGCTCGTTTCATTAAAAATTGGAAGTTCTAGCACCCTTTTTAAGAGTCAAAAGTGATCAGAGGGCAACTAGCCCCCCCCTTGCCCTCTTTCCCCAAAGTCATTCGGTTAAAATTTTGAGATAGCCATGTTTTTCAGAATAGTCCAAAGGTCAAATAACTATGGCTCCGGGGTTGACTAAACCCCAAGGACAATGGCTGTAAGTTATTTAAGCTGCCCATTTTTAACATATAATCAGGGAAGGGGTGGTTGCATAAACTTCGGAGGAGGCTACTTCGATTTGAAATCAAAAGTTCCGCTGCTTTTTTCAAGAGTTGAAAGTGATTTGTGGGTAACCAGTTCCCCCCCCCCTCACGCTCTTTTCTCCAAATGCATCCGACTAAATTTTGAAATAGCTTTTTTGTTAAAAATAGCCCAAAAAGTCAAATAACTATAACTCAGGGTAGAAAAACTCCCCACGGCCCTTGGGGCAAGGGCTATAACTTATGCAAGTTGGCCATCGTTAACATATATTTTTGTAGAAAGGATGGTTGTTTAAACTTTGGAAGGGGCTCTATCGATTAGGATTCGAAAGTTCCAAATCCTATTTTAAGAGTCCAAAGTGATCAAAGGGCAACCAGCCCATTCCACCCTTTTTACCACAATGTATCCGGTCAAAATTTTGAGATAGCCATTTTTTTTTCAAAATGGTCCAAAGGTCAAATAATTATGCTTACAGGGTTGAACCCCCGGTCCTGGGGCAAGGGCTCTAATATATATTGTTAACATGTAATGTTTTTATGGAAGGATTGGTCGTTTAAACTTTGATTGAAAATCGAAAGTTTTGGTGCCCTTCTTAAGAGTCAAATTTATTCAAGGGGCAACCAACTCCCCCCGCCCGCTGCCTCCGTTTTTCCCAAATGTATCAGATCAAAATTCTGAGATTGCCACTTTGTTCAAAATAGTTCAAAGGTTAAATAACTATGTCTCTGGGGTTCACAAACCTCCCCCCCCCCGTTCTCTGGGTATGGGCTTATAAGTTATGCGATTTGCCCATTGTTACCATACAGGGCCTTACCCAGGATTTTAGTTCGGGAGGGGGGCTTACAAAAAAGAATTCTTTTTTTTTCTTTTTTTTTTCTTTTTTTTTTTGCAGTTTGACATTAGGATACCAAGTATTTAGTATTTATGTACATAATATATCCACAGAGCCGACCAAGAGTTTTTGTCAAGTAAACTAACTACCTACAAAACGAAATCTAAACAAAGATATTTCTTCCCCACAAAAACATCTATGACTTTCCCGCGGCAGACATCAATGTCTCTATGGATGGCGAGCAGGGCTAAACCACTCAGCCTTTCTTGTCCTGTTGAATTTCTTAGCCAGATTTTTAAGCTTCTAAGTGTAGAGAAGCTTCTTTTCGGATAAGCAGTACTGATAAGCAACGCTACAAGGACAGTAAATAGAAGAGAAATATTTGGAAAAAAAAGCTAGAGACGCATTCGCGAAGAGAAGATACAGCACAAGAAGGCCTGTCTGTAATAACAAGTTTTTCACATTTGCTGCGCCAAAGCTCAACTTCTTGCTTCAAGCAGTCTGGCACAGAAAGAATATCTGGAATAAAAATCTTTATTTGCTAATAGCATCTGACACGTACGCAGGGGGGGGGCCTTCGGGCCCGTCCTCCCCCCCCAATTTTGTGAAATGTTTAATTTCCCCATGTTTCCTTGGGATTTCTGGCAAAACTAGGACATTTATTAAGAATCTAGATACGTGTGTGAAGCCTTTTTGGGGGGATTTTACAGCATGCAATTATCCGGTCAAGTCACTGCCCAATTATTAACCCATTTACTGTCTAACTTTTTACCCTCTTTGAAGTAATTAGCAATTGTACTGTTATTTTTTTTTGTAAAGAGAGTTTTTTTTTCCACAGCAAAATAGAATTATCCTTGATAATAGGGCGTTTATCCCCCCTTTTCAGGATAAAGTACAGCTTTTAATGGATCAATTTTGGAAACTATCATTTTTCATTAAAATCTACGTTTTTGCAATAGAAGAACTACCCCCCACAGCACCCATATTGCACTGTTAACCCTGAAATTTCCCTTTCAGTAGGATATAATAGATTAATCACTGGTTCTAAATCGCTATGAACAAAACATGAGCCTAAAACGTACTTTTGAGGCTTCAGTCTTCTCTCCCCCCCCCCTCATCCGCTACATTACTACAGATTAAAGTTAATCTGTGTTTTCCGATATACGTCTTTTTTGCATTACTAAATAAAAAAAGTGCTAGTTTATATCTGCTGTTTCGAAGGTTTTGCCCCCCCCCCGAAAAAAAATTCCTGCGTACGTGCCTGAATAGTATATAATGATTTTTATTTGAAAATAGAACATGTTTGACCCTGGGTCTCCAAAAAGGCTCAAAACATTATCTGCTTGCTGGTTGTGAAAAAAGAATATCAGCAATATCTAAAGTAGTGTTGGGTGATATTGAATATCGATATCGATATAACGCACCAAATTTGATACCGAACACCGAAACGTAAATATTGATATAAAAAACGATATTATTTCGGCTTTTTTTAGTATCTAACGGTGAACATCCAGCTGAAAAGATCCAACAGAGAAAATTGTTTCGTAAATGGTTGAGACGATGAATAATGTATTCAATTCATTGACTCATCTATGGTGATTCACAGCATGCACATCACCTATTCGCAAACTATGTTTAGTGAGGACTCTCAAATGTTGCCGAGAACCTCCGAAAGGCTTGGCTAGATAAAATACCTTCTAGGCTTATAGACCTTGCTCAGATCACACTTGTCACGAATGCCACATACTTCAATTCGCGGTTCAAGAAATTATATATTATTCCTGGCCTTTTCTCCAAGTTGAGAGCAAAATGGGAAGAGACATGGATTTTGCCTTTTTGGAGTCTGTGTCAATAGATGCAAGTACCATGACAGACCCTGCGATTCAGCCACTGCAGAATCAAGCCAGTTTGTGGGGATTACATGACGAAGTTTCAGTAGTCAATGCAAGGCAAGCTTTTTCAGCAGTTGTATATGTTACGGCTTTCCAGATTTTCAGTAGGGAGTGTTTAGTTCAAAGAAAACTGATCTACTCAAGTCATGGAAGTCTTGTAATATGGGTCTCAGAGATAACTAATATAAATTTGCCATAAAATTAATATCCATGTCTGCCACCAATGCCCTTTCTGAGAGGAGATTCCGAGCCTGGTCAATTAATCATATAGTTGGTGGCATGTGGCAACAAACTATATGTAAGGAGCAGCTCGACCTAACAACAACCAAGATTCTAAAACACGGAATTTTAATAACAATAGGTACATCAAGTGAATTGGCTAGCTAGCTAGTACTATCAGCTAGTACTAGCTAGCTAGTACATCAAGTGAATTGTACATCAAGCCATGGAAATCTGAAAAAATTTGTATAACTTTTGAGAAAGGGTGGTAAAGCCCCTAAAAAGTCAAAGAATCTTAATAAAAATCGCACCTTCAGATTCGGCATATCAGAAAATCTTACTGTAAGGGTTTCTAGTTTCCAGTTCCAGTTCCAAAAATTGTAGGGAGGTATATGGACTAGCAACAAGTCCTTTCACCTCTTTGACTTCTTCTTCAGAAAAACTAGCTACTGGAAGCGCTATTCTCCTCCAGTCTGCAAACAATGGATATATACGATATATGGATATATCCATCTGCAAAAATGTGAAATTTCGTAATTTTTGCCAGAAGAATGATCACGAATGTATGTTTTTTTGTTTTTTACAAAAACGTTTTTGTCAGGGCGATCATATTCATTTAAATGCCCCCTCTCCTCCACCCTGATAGAATCGTCAGGATTGTAAAATATATAATTGGCTCGTTATATGCAGGATTTGCCATTAAGAAAATAGGAAATATTTGATTCTGGGTGTATCCGAGAAGGCTGAGGGCATTAAGGTGATAATCTTGAGGGGTATGCTATACTAAATCAAAAGGTTCCAAATATAAAAAAAACTCATCAAGTTTAGTGTTACCCATCAAAAGTCCTGACCCTGAGAAAATTTGCCTGATTTTCGGAAAAAGCGTAGCACCCCTTAAAGGTCATAATATCTTAATGAAAATCACACCATCAGATTCAATGTATCAGGAAGCCCTATTGTAGAAGTTTCCAGCTCCTACATTCAAAAATGTAGAAGTTTGCATTTTTTTTACCAGAACAAAGATCACAGATGCGTGGTTATTTGTTTATTTGCTTTTCCACTGGTAAAGCAATAAAACAAATAAAGAAAAGCAGGTCTTATCGATATAATTGGCTTATATGATCGGGAGAGGTTGCATATGACCCCCCA
This sequence comes from Artemia franciscana, assembly GCF_032884065.1. Taxonomy (NCBI): domain Eukaryota; kingdom Metazoa; phylum Arthropoda; class Branchiopoda; order Anostraca; family Artemiidae; genus Artemia; species Artemia franciscana. The sequence continues at coordinate 20,157,514 of NC_088878.1, forward strand.
CAGTCCATGGGCAGAGGCCTGTACGTTATAAAATTTGCCCATTGTTTACGTTAAAACGTTACACACATTTTCCCAGAGGGGGGGGGAATTTGTGCTTGGTGTGGGTATCCATTGGGATAATTTTTCTTGGGGAAGGAAATTTCAGGCGGGTGAACTTTCGAAGGAATATTTTACACTGGGAGGAGGGGGATTTGACGGAATTCCTGTTCGAAATTCTTTTAATTTGTCCTACTTTCTCTTTGCTAACTAAATTTTGCATGTGGAGATGTTCTGGGGGACAACACCCGGGCTTTTTTCAGCGTGTTTTGATTTCCAAAAAAAAATTCCCAGAAGAGGGGGATTTATCAAGTAATCGAGGAAACGACTGGAAATTAAATTCTTTTTAAATGAAAGCGTGCTAAAAAAAATTATGAGGGGGATTTTCAACGACGAGCGTATTTTAAGTGGCAAGAACATCCTACGAATGGGTTTCTCGTGATGGGGGATTTTTCCTGCAGGGTGAGCCAGATTTACCAAAATTATTTGAAAAATGATAAGAAATTAAATAATGACAATTTTTTACTGAAAGTAAGGAGCAACATTAAAACTTAAAGCAACAATAAATTATTTCGTATATGATGGGGTTTCTCTCCTCTCAATACTTCGCTCTTTACGCTGATGTTTGACTGTTTGTCCACTTTTTTAAAACGTCCCTTGAAACACGAAGCTAGTTTAATTAGGATAAGAAGCTTTTTATGGCACTTGGTATTAACCAAGTGACATATTAAATAAAAAAAAAAACAAGTTTTTTTAACTGAAAGTAAGGAGCGACATTAAAACTTAAAACGCACAGAAATTACTTCGTATATGAAAGAGGCTGCTTCCTCATCAACGCCCCGCTCTTTACGCTAAAGTTTGACTCTTTCTCTCAATTCTTCTTTTTAAAACAGTAAAAAACTTTAGCGTAAAGAGCGGGGCGTTGATGAGGAAGCAGCCTCTTTCATATACGAAGTAATTTCTGTGCGTTTTAAGTTTCAATGTCGCTCCTTACTTTCAGTTAAAAAAACTTGTTTTTTTTATTTAATTTCTGAACGTTTTTGAATCAATGCATGTTTTGATTTTGGCTCTCCGCAGAGGAATAATCAAAACGAAATTTGCATATTTTTTTTTTTTTTTTGCTAAATGGCCTTGTCATAATTTTGATCGAATGATTTTGAGAAAAAAAGAGCGGGGGACGAAGCCTAGTTGCCCTCCGATTTTTTGGTTAATTAAAAAGGCAACTAGAACTTTTAATTTTTTACGAATCTTTTTATTTATAAAAGGTATACGTAACTTATAAATTAGCTTACGTAAAGAACTTTTGTATTCTCATGTTTTTATTACATATATGAGGGGATTCGCCCCATCGTCAGTACCTCGCTCTTTACACTAAAGCTTAAATTTTATCCCAATTCATTAAGAATGACCCCTGAATCACAAAAGCCGTAGAATAAATAGTTGAAATTGCTAAAAATACTTTAGCGTAAAGAGCGAGGTATTAGAAGGAGGTGAGCCCCTCATATGGGTAATAATTTCTGTTTGTTTTAAGTTTTATTGCTGTTCCTTACTTCCAGCTGAAAAAGCTTTTTCACATTTATTTTTTAATTTTTTTTTTTTTTAATAATGCTAGTAAATCCTGCTCTCCCTTCATGGAAATTTTCTTCTCCCATGACAAATTCTCGATGGAAAGTTCCCCCAGCGTATCCCCCTCTTCTCAACCCCTCCCCCCAACCAAAAAAATCCTCCTGAAAACGCCTGTATACTTCCCAATAACCATTACTATATGTAAGCACAGGTCAAAGTTTGTAACTTGTTGCCCCTCCCACGGGGACTGTGGGGGAGTAAGTCGTCCCCAAAGACATAGTTATAAAGTTTTTCGACTACGCTGAATAAAATGGCTATCTCAGAATTTTGATCTGTTGACTTTGGGAAAATAATTAGCGTGGGAGGGGGCCTAGGTGCCCTCCATTTTTTTTGGTCACTTAAAAAGGGCACTAGAACTTTTCATTTCCGTTAGAATGAGCCCTCTTGCAACATTCTAGGACAACTGGGTCGATACGATCACCCCTGGAAAAAAAAACAAATAAACACGCATCCGTGATCTGTCTTCTGGCAAAAAAAAAATGCAAAATTCCACATTTTTGTAGATAGGAGCTCGAAACTTCTACAGTAGGGTTCTCTTATACGCTGAATCTGATGGTGTGATTTTCGTTAAGATTCTATGACTTTTAGGGGGTGTTTCCCCCTATTTTCTAAAATAACGCAAATTTTCTTAGGCTCGTAACTTTTGATGGGCAAGACTAAACTTGATGAAACTTATATATTTAAAACCAGCATCAAAATGCGATTCTTTTGATGTAGCTATTGGTATCAAAATTCCATTTTTTAGAGTTTTGGTTTCTATTGAGCCGGGTCGCTCCTTACTACAGTTCGTTACCACGAACTGTTTGATAGCAATCGCAAATTCTGTCGGTCTGTCGGTCCCGGTTTTGCTACTTTAGGCACTTCCAGGTAAGCTAGGACGATGAAATTTGGCAGGCCTATCAGGGGCCGGACCAGATTAAATAGAAATAGTCGTTTTCCTGATTTGACCATCTGGGGGGAGTGGGGGCCGTTAATTCGGAAAAAATAGAACAATTGAAGTATTTTTAACTTACGAACGGTTGATCAGATCTCAATGAAAATTGATATTAGAAAGGATATCGTGTCTCAGAGCTGTTATTTTAAATTCTGACAGGATCTGGTGACATTGGGGGGGATTTGGGAGGGGGAAACCTAAAATCTTAGAAAACACTTAGATTGGAGGGATCGGGATAAAACTTGGTGGGAAAAATAAGCATAAGTCCTAGATACATGATTTATATAACCAAAACGGATCCGCTCTCTTTAAGGTAGTTGGGGGGGGGGGGGGGTTAATTCTGAAAAATTAGAAAAAATGATGTATTTTTAACTTACGAACGGGTGATCGGATCTCAATGAAATTTGATATTTAAAAGGATATCGGGTCTCAGAGCTCTCATTTTAAATCCCGAACAGATCTGGTGACATTGGGGGGGGGAGTTGGGAGGGGGAAACCTAAAACTTGGAAAACCTTAGAGTGGAGGGATCGGGCTGAAACTTGGTGGTAAAAATAAGCACAAGTCCTAGATACATGATTGACATAACCGGAACGGATCCGCTCTCTTTGGGGTAGTTGGGGGGGGGGTTAATTCTGAAAAATTAGAAAAAATGAGGTATTTTTAACTTTCGAACGGGTGATCGGATCTCAATGAAATCTGATATTTAGAAGGATATCGTGTCTCAGAGCTCTTATTTTAAATCCCGAACAGATCTGGTGACATTGGGGGGGGGGGGGAGTTGGGAGGGGGAAACCTAAAACTTGGAAAACACTTAGAGTGGAGGGATCGGGATGAACCTTGGTGGGAAAAATAAGCACAAGTCGTAGACACATGATTGACATAACCTGAACCGATCCGCTCTCTTTGGGGTAGTTGGGGGGGGGGGGTTAATTCTGAAAAATTAGAAAAAATTAAGTATTTTTAACTTACGAACGGGTGATCGGATCTCAAAGAAATTTGATATTTAGAAGGATATCGTAACTCAGAGCTCTTATTTTAAATCCCGAACAGATCTGGTGACATTGGGGGGGGGAGAGTTGGGAGGGGGAAACCTACAACTTGGAAAACACTTAGAGTGGAGGGATCGGGATGAAACTTGGTGGGAAAAATAAGCATAAGTCTTGGATACTTGATTTACATAATTGGAACGGACCCGCTCTATTGGGGGGGGGGAGTTAATTCTGGAAAATTAGAAAAAATGACGTATTTTTAACTTACGAAGGAGTGATTGGATCTTCATGAAACTTCATATTTAGAAGGACCTCGTGACTCAGATCTCTTATATCTCTGAAATCTCGACCGGATCCAGCGTAATTGGGCGGGAACAGGAAATCTTAGAAAATACTTAAAGCGGTGAGATCAGGATGAAACTGGATGGGAAGAATAAAACCTGTCTAAGACACGTGACTGACATAATTGGACCAGATCTGCTCTCTTTGTTGGAGTTGGGGGGGGGGGGTAAATTTGAAAATTGAGGTATTTATAACTTACGTAAGGGTTACCAGATCTTAATGAAATTTGATATTTAGAAGGGTCTTGCGCTTTAAAGCTCTAATTTTAAATTCAGACCAGATCCTGTGACATTGGGGAGAGTTGGAAGGGAAACCCGGAGTTCTTGGAAAATGTGAAAATTGGGGTATTTTTATTTTACGAATAGGTGATCGGATCTTAATGAAATTTGATATTTAGAAGGAATTCATGTCTCAGAGCTCCTATTTCAAATCCCGATCAGATCTTTAGACATTAGGGGAGTTGGAGGGGGAAATCTTGGAAAACACTTGGAGTGGAGGAATCAGGATGAAGCTTGGTGGATAGAATAAGCAAATGTCCTTGATACGTGATTGACGGAATCGTACTGGATTCGCTCTCTTTGGGGGAGTTGGGGGTAGGGGTTCCGTGATTTGGCGAGTTTGGTGCTTCTGGAAGTGCTAGGACGATGAAAATTGGTAGGCGCGTCAGGGAGCTGCACAAATTGACTTGATAAAGTCGTTTTCCCAGATTCGACCATCTGGGGGGCTAAAGGGAGAGGAAAAATTAGAAAAATTTGAGGTATTTATAACATACGAGTGGGTGATCGGATCTTAATGAATTTTGATATTTAGAAGGACTTCGTGACTCAGAGCTTTATTTTAAATCCTGACCGGCATTAAGCCTCTTATTTTCCTTTTAAATCAATCTATTGATTCATAGAATTTTGTTAGTGCTCATATCATATGATCTCTTGGCTCTTAGCTTTTCTTGCCTCGTCACAAGTGCCATATGAGCTCTTAGCTCTTGTTTAGGAGTGCTAACAACTTTAGCGCGAAGAACAAGGTATTGACAAGGGGTTTTTATACGCGGAATAAATTTTGCTTGTTTTGAGTTTTAGTGTTGCTCCTTACTTTCAGTTAAAAAAAAAGTATTACTTAATTATCTACCGAAATAATTATTTTCTCTCCCAAGTGGTCAAACTTTTGCATTAATGACCAGATTAATGTAATCAATTCAAGTTCGTACCATATTATGTATCAGGAGCTTGATTTAAAATACTAAAAAATAATATTTATTGCTATAATATCTTTTCAATTTCGTAATTGGCAAGTAACGGTGCTCATCCTTTCGGTCCGTATGAACGCAGCCCATTTTGTAAGACACAACTTTCAGACCAAGTGACCCCTGCATGTGTTTGCCATTTATGTACCGGTTACACAAGATTTTAGTTGGATACCTGTCAAATACCTGGTGACTTACCCAAAAGCTTAGCCTACTTAAAAACCTGAAATCGTAGATTTTTCCCGACATTGGAAATTTGGTTTAGTAGTACTGCAGATGAAAATGTTATGACATTGGAGGTAAAACCAAATAAGGGCTAATCATTCCGATGAAAGTACACCAATAGTATTTTTGCATCCTATGCAACTTAATGGGTTTGTGCTGATTCATTTCTGCTTCGAAAATGTGAACGAGGAGAACTTCAAATATCTAAAGAAAAGAGATCATCTTGGCTTGAGTCACTACCCCGCACAGCAGAAATATGTGTAACGAACAGTAGCGAAAACTATTATGCTCTACATTAAAGGTTTTTGAAACATATATAAACCACCATTCCTTACTCCGCCCTCGCGCACGCACAATGACAAATGTTTAGCGCCTCGCGACGAACTTATGGGACCTATTGCTCAGACGGCTTAGGACACAGCTTAGATGCCAATACAGTTATGAAAACTCCTATCTTGCCCATGAGAACTTTTTGGTTGAGCTCTGAACTTGGCGCCTCCTCCAAGCCCGCGCTCCGACGCGTAGATCGTAACACAACACCATAGGAGGGAATGCAATTTCGTTTTGTTGCGTCACTTGCGTCACTCCTTACTTACATTTCACTACCACGAACTGTTTGATAGCGTTTGTTTTTTTCTTTTTGTAGATTCGTCTTCAAAACGCCATCCTAAAATGTTATATGGTACTATTTGTGTCATTTCCGGAGTTGAAAGACTGTAAAGCAGAAAGAAGGTATGTCCCACGATCATCTCCATGGTTTTTAATGTCCTTCAATTTTCTAGAATTTCAATAAACACTTTCCAATACTTTACGGATCAAACAAAACTTTAAGGATCTCTCTTACTTTATTAGGCCATTGCGGCCTATTTTTTTTTAGCTGATGAATGAAAGTTTATTGTATTGTTTTTTGAATAAAATTACCTACCTACCTAAAAAATTATAAAATTAATTTTAGAGTATTTTCGATAAGTTCAATATTCCTAGAATATCTTCGCACCCCTGGGGAGGACAAAGAAAAAAAAATAAACACGTATTCGTGATCTTCTTCTGGCCAAAAAAAAATACAAAATTTTAGATTTTTAAAGATTGGAGCTTGAAAACCCTGTAGCAAGGTTCACTGATGCGCTGAATCTTATGGTCAATAAGATTCCTTGACTTTTGGGGGATGTTTTGTCCCTTTTTTGAAAATTCGGCAAAATTTTTTCAGTTTCATAACTTTTGAAGGCTAACACTAAACTTAATGAATATTATGTATTTGAAATAAGCATAAAAATTCTATTCTTTTGATGTTCTCTATTGTTGTCAAAATTTTAGATTTCGATTGGAGTACTCTTTGATTAGGGTAAAAAAAAATATATCTTTAAGATTTAATAGTGGGAATTTAGTAAAAGACCCTGAAAACCCTCAAAATGCCGCCGGACTGAAATGAAAAATGCACTATTTGCTCCACCATGATTAAAAACTTCAAACATAAGATTAGATATATATAGAAATCGATATATATGAGATTTGATATATATATTTACATATATATAAAAATAAGTTGTCTGTCTGTTATGTCTGTTACACTTTGTCTGTTACGCCAGATTATATCTTCTATATATATAAAAGAAAACAAACTAGAATGTAAAAACTGGAAATTGCATAAATATTTCGAAATATTTTGACAATAGATTAAAGTAATTCGAAAAAAGAAAAATGGTAAAAAACTAAAAAAAAAAAACTAAAAAGAAAAAACATAAAAAGAAAAAACGTAAAAAAATAAAAAAGATAAAAAACTAAAAAAGAAAAAAAAACTAAAAAAATCTAAAAAACTAAAAAAAAAGAAAAAACTAAAAAAACTGGGAATTGCACAAATATGCCTTAAAACAGATACCCCAAATTTTGAGGTTTAATATAAATTGTTGGAACTTTAGCATGCTTGGGACGTAAAGATTTTTCCAAGTGTCAATGTTAGAATGAACATTGACAAATTGAAGAAAACAAATCAATAAAAAGAAGAAACTAAAAAAAAGAAAAACTAAAAAAGAAAAAAAAACTAAAGAAGAAACTGTATCTATATATATAAAAATAAGTTGCATATATGCATGTTTGTTTGTTTGTGGGTTTGCATTTGACGTCATTATAAGTATATAAGGCTTTGTATATGACGTCATTATAAGATGACACTACAGACCGGGACACCGGGACACAAATGACGACCGGGACACAGGGAATATAAATGACGACCGAGACACTCAAAGAGAAATTACAGACCGGGACACAAATGACGACCGGGACACCGGGACAGAGGGAATATAAATGACGACCGGGACACTCAAAGAGAGATTACAGACTGGGATACCGGGACACAGGGAATATAAATGACGACCAGGACACAGGGACACAACTACAACGGGGACGCCGGGGGCACAGGGGGATATATAAATGACGACGGGGACACAGGGAATGTTCGATTAGCAATCACCATCAACAAAGCTCAAGGGCAATCGTTAGAAAAATGCGGTATAGATCTGAATACGGATTGTTTTCCCATGGACAATTATTATGTTGCATGTTCAAGAGTTGGTAAACCTGACAATCTATTTATATGGACAGACAATGGGACAGCAAAGAATGTTGTATATTTGCATGTTTTACGTAGTATATATATATATATATATATATATATATATATATATATATATATATATATATATATATATATATATATATATATATATATATATATATATATATATTCACAGGTGGGACACAGGGACACAACTACAATGGCGCGTGACTAATATGGCGCGTAACGACTTACGCGCGCGGGGGGGAATGGGGGGGGGGGCGAAGCGCCCCCACCAGCTAGGTGTTGAACTATCCAGATTTTCCTAGTATATCCATATACTAGGTGTTGGGGTGGCGCTTCGCGCCACCCCAACACCTAGTATATATATATATATATATATATATATATATATATATATATATATATATATATATATATATATATATATATATATATGAGACTACATATATAGATACTAGTTGCCCCAAGCAACTAGGTGGTGGTATAGATACTATCTATACCACCACCACCTAGCCTATACCTATCCACCCTAGTATCTATACCACCGGTATGGTATACCATACCATAGGTATGGTATAGTATCTATACCATACCTATCCCACCACCTATCTATACCACCACCCTAGTATATAGATACTAGTTGCCCCACCAACACCTAGTTGGTGGGGGTGCTTCGCGCCCCCAAGCCCCCCCCCCCCGCACGTAAGTTGTTTTTAGTTTTTTTTTTAGTTTTTTCTTTTTTTTTATTTTAGCTTTTTTATTTTTTTTTATTTTTTTTCTTCTTAGTTTTTATATATATATATATATATATAGATAGCCCTTGGCCAAGCTGTTTCCAGCGTTTGAGCCAGGTTCTTAGAAAAATCTGGATAGTTCAAATTTGTATTTCCGACCAAAGTTATATCTTTAACCTTTCAAACCTTGTAATTACAGAAGCAAAGGAAGTATAAGGTCAGAAGTTCCTCGTCAAACTCTTACTATATAGTAGATGCATTTCTGACGGCTTTATTCTATAGCACACAAACTTCCATGACTTTAAAAAAATGCATGGAAATTAAATGTTGTGGAGGGGAGAAAGGAGGGAAAGAGGGCCTTGAAAAGATCTTCCTATGTATAAATTTGGACTTTAAATCTATTTCTGCGAGTATAATTAAATTAAATGGGAACTTAATTAAAGGAAATGGGAACTTCCTGGGAGGGTGTAAAAAAGGAGGCCTTGAATAGATTATGTTGGAGGAGGAGCGTACGTAGCTGTGTTGGCCTCAGAAGGCTTGGTGCTGCAGTGAGTTATTATTAGTAGTAGTTGTAGTAGTAGTAGTATAATTAAATTAGTTCAAGAGCTTTCTGAGCTAATAAAAGGAAGATAAACTTCACATTTACTCTTATAAAAAGATAAAACTACCTAAGAAAAATTCAATGAAAATCTTCACATACTCTTTTTGGATTTTTTACTTTAAAAAATTGTTGGTGGAGTTATTAAGGCTCATAGAAATAGACACAGCTTCATCATTTTCACTAAAATTTCTACCACGTTTACCTCTTTTAAAATTGTCGAGTGTTTTAGTGTGAGAAGCAATTATACTACCTGTTAATTTTGGAAACTTAAATTTTACTCAATATTTTTATCTATTTTTTTTTAATCATTAATGTTTTGGGGAATTCATTTCGGAAACTATATTATAATAACCTTATTTTGTTTCCATTTCTCTGTCGATTTTTAAAATGAAAGGTCAATAAGACCTTCGTTTTCTTTCATTTTTTTTTTAATTTTGGTGAGACGATTCCTTCGACTTGTCAAGCGTTACTGTATTATTCGTATTATATCTAAGAGAAAAGTATAATTAGACCATACAATTCAATAATTTCAGAGAATCTAATTCTAAACTTTCAGAATTTGACACACCCCAGAAATAAAATCATTGCGAAACGTTTCTTTTTAAGGTTAAGTTTGAGCCTTGCATGTCAAAAAGGACATAATGTTGATCTTTTTACTCAACTATTTTTGATTTCTTTTTCGCAGCGTTTGACAAGCTAATAAAATAATTATGTCTCATATTCATCAATTAAATCACATACACGCAATATGACGTAATGTACGGCCTTAAGGTATACTGTAGTAGGGAAAGTAGGTATGAAGAACAAGAAATGTAACTAAAACATCTTCAGATTCTTCAGTTTAAATCAGTGAGTTAACGTAGAAAGGTATTAACTCTTGAGTAAAGGTAAGATATGTACCACTGTTTCCTATAGGCAGTGTTGACCTGTTGATACTTATCAATTTTGACTGTCAGCTGTTTAATTTTATAACGTATATTTATCAAAGCACAAAAGGGCGGATCTACAGCAAAATATTGGGGGAGGTCCAATATCACAAGGGCGCCAATAATTGTCCAAAACGATAAATTTATTCTAAAAAACAGGGAAAGAAGGCGCCAGAAAAATCTTGGGGGGCTTCCTGGATCCACCAGTGAAAGCATACGATTGACAATTACTTTTATGCAATCACAACAATGTTGTCCAAAAGGCTCTTGTGTATTACACGGTAAATACTCAATTTTGCGCTGTGTAAAACTCGAGAACAAACTGGTTTCTTCGTTAGTTTCTTTCAGATTAGCGTGAGACAAGACAAAAACAAGTGACAGAGTATTTAGAAACATAATTTGGGCTGTATATTTGCAGACCAGGGGGTGAGAGTAAAGGATTTGGACAGTTTGAAGTTAGAAAACAATTCTTACTTCGTAATATGCAGAATATTTGTACATAACACATTTTGCGTGCAGACCCGCTATACTTTACCCCCACACCCTAATGTGCAAATATATAGGGAAAATTTTTTCTAAAGTTTTATATTTTCATCATCGTTTGTGATATTTCATTAGGATTGATCGTCAAAGAAACAGGTTCTAATTCAATGAAGCACTTGCGTGTTTGCCGTATAATACACAAGTGCCGTCTAAAAATTGACATCGGCCAATTGTAAGTGATTTTGGTACCAGGTAAATGCAGGTCATATGCTGAACGTCCAAGAGTATCAAAATTCTTCCTTCGTTTTATTCAAAATAAAATGTTTTGTTCAAGAAAATGGCCCTAGGCTGTTTCCGAAATTTGCTCATTTTGTTCTTTTATTTTCAAATTGACCCCAATTAACCCCATCACGAACCCAAGGATACCAATTCGGTTGGGGGAAAAGGAAGTGCAATAGCCCTCTAAATTTTTAAACGTGCATTTTGATTGTTTATTTTTGAAAAAAAATTCTCGACCCTCTATACATTTTCGTTATTACACAAGAAACATTACAAACGTGATGACACAAAAACATATTTTGTTAGTTGTGTACTCAAGTGTGTCATCTTCGTCATTGGTCTCCATACAAAAAATATCTTTATAGTCATGATCCATATCTATTGAAGGAGTTCCTCGCCGGTTTTGGATTGACGCAAACATGTGGTCATTTCGTTAGAAACTAGAATAATGACCCCAAATTGTTCTATTTAAGCTAAGCTAGTTCTTTACAGATCTATCAAGAGTTAATTTTTTATGACACCAATCTTAGCAATTTGACCTGCTCCCTATCCTAGTTTGTTTGCCTGAATAAATAAAAAAATATTTTTAAAATTGCAACATTTTACTTCAAAAATAACGTTTGCTCTTCAGAGTTCAAAACTTGAAAATATTTTACGTTTTCGTTGTTGTCCATTTCATAAACTCTATGTTGACCTCTAGCACTGATGTCTTTACGGATCTTGACAAGTTAAGAACGTAGTTGGTGAAGATTTACTGCTAACTAGAAAAATAAAAAGTGGAGACGAACCTTATAATGATTAAGAAAACAAATTAAAGATTAAAAATGAGGGTAAGAGCGGAAAATAGCGGCTTTTCACCAACTCAGAAAGCTATTGCTGGGTAATTTTGACTTCTCTGGATAGATCTGCAATCAAACTGGGACCGTAATAGATATTTTCAGTTGCACGCCTCCGCTTCCTCCAGGACATTAGCTTCTTATGTATTTCAAACATATGCTTTGCTAGATGAAAGAAACTTCTGGGTCTAGATTTAAACCCCAACTTAAAATCAGGAAACTTAAAATCCAACTCAAAATCCTTCTTCATTTATAAAGTTTCTGTGAAAACAAATTCTACCTTTAAAAAATCTGGTTAAAACTTCTGGATACTGCCTTGCTTGAGGCCTAAAGACTAAAAGAAGCTCACTTTATGCCGGATTTGGATTTTTTTTTCTTTTAAAGGAAGACTAGCTACATCTTCCAGAATATTCCAAGCTTTACGTGTAGGAAACTCGAAAAATTTTTCTCGTGTCCTAAATTGGGCTTTAGACCCATTTTATAAGTTTTATTCACGTACCACAAGAATTTTCGGAGCTTTTAATGAAACGTGGAATACAGAATAAAGAATAAATAGAAAGGATTGAAAAATGAAGACTTGTATCAAGACAGAGTAATGCATCACGTGAGGTGCAAGTCTAAATTAATTTGAATAGATATCATTCCATTTGTGTAAATGCCTATAAAATATCCAGCCGCGAAAGTCATTTAAAACTAAATAACATTGGTTAAGTAGGCTTAGTACACTGGTTTACTCAAGATCCCTAAGATTGTAAACTTTATTTTGATTGATGGACTATTTTTAGCTGACCAACCGTAAGCCTTTTATATTCTTACGTAAGTAGCTTACGCAATAGTAACTCGAAACAAGTATAACTTATATACTAAGCTCTCATTTGTGGAACATTTTGTCTATTGTACCACAAGTTATACCTATTTATTTTATCCTTTACCGTCACAACAAGAACAAGGAAAACTACAAAACATCATTTTATTGTAGTTTTTTTTAGTAGGGATTTGATTGAAAAAGAAAAACCTTGCGAGGTTTATAGATCGTGTTCTATTCACATAATATTTCTTGTTATCATTTCAATACGTAGTTCTCCGTTTTTGCCTAAATCTCAAACAAAAATACACACCGTATTTTTAAGAATTTAAGAAGGTATTCAACCAAAGTGAAAGCTGAACAATTTTCACTTTGTGAACTTCAACCTTCCACTTTGCCAATCCCATGCTCTTGTTAACATACTAATCAACTTTCAAGTTGCTATGGTGATGACGTTAGTGCTTAGTAATTTTGTCTTTTTATAGATGAGGCCTTTGTTAGCAGTGACATGCTTACTTGCTGTGGCTGTTGGACAGGCAGCTGCGCAACGAGTTTTAGCGCTACCAGACCCTACAAACTGTGTCAATCGTAAGTATTCGCTACTATAATTATTTGTTTATATGCCTAGTATTTAAAGATCACTTGTGCTATACAAACCCTAGATAGTATTTAAAAAGATGAGCCACCAGAGCTGCTATTTTGAAGGGGGACTTCGCATTAAATTGGTATAATTCGAGAAAAACAGCTTTAAGAATGAAGGCCCTTGAATTTAAATGACAAAAATGAATTCACTTCCTCTTGGCTATAATCGAAGGTGCAGCTGGAAGCACTGTCCCTCCTAGATCATTTTGTGTCCCCAACTAAACCCTTAAAAGTAAGCATACAGCCAAGCTTTGACAGAAGATAGCAAATTTGCCCCTCTCCCACCTCTTTTAAGGAAAGATATCCTAGCTACGTCCATGGCTAAGCTCTGTCCTACTTTTTATTCAATTTTACCTGGGATTTGCAAGAAATGTGTTAACTGGTTGTAACAAATAAAGAACAATGAAAAAAAGTGGATTTGGTTTACTTCTGTCCTAAAACTGAATATGGTCAATTTAGAGCGCTAACATTACTGATGCAGAATGAACAGCACAACCTGTCAGACGACAGGGCAGCCCCATCCCTCCTAATACAACATTTGAAATACCCTTGTCCACCCCCAAAAAATTGCTGAAAGTTCCAGCTTGATCCCCTAGACGTGAGACAAAATTTGTAAGACTTGCCAAAACTTCATACAAAATTTGTCACCATTTTAGTATTCACGAAACAGAACAGACTTGGTTTGCTTTGATATTGAAGCTTTCAATAGGGAATCAATTTTTAGTGGAATTATCTATTTTAAGTAGATGGATGCAAAAAATCAACAACAGCAACGTCAATTTTTCGGCAGTAGATGTTTCTGAAGTGTTTACCTACTTGCCATTAAAGTTAACTTGTATGTCAGTAGAATTCGCTTGCATAATTGTAAAGTAGTGTATTCTTATAATGATAAGGTAGAATTGAAAATTAGTGGTGTCTGAATATCTATATTTTCTTTTAAAGTAAAAAGAACATTTGTTTCAGCATCGTTAATTAGCGTTAAAGTCCAGCTTTAACGTTACCATCCCACTGTCCTAAAAAACATAGCTACTTTTGTGCAAAAACTTGTTTCCTAAGACATATGGAGAATTGTTTATAACAGTCGCTGTCAATTATCGCCGAAAAGGCTTGATGTAACGTTGTTCATTAAAAAATTATTGCCAATTTTACGTAGACTCATCCATGTGATTAAATAAAAAATAATTTTTTTTTTGTTCAAATGAAAGTATGAAGCAATATTAAAACTAAAACGACCATAAATGATTACGGAAACGAGGGGGGTTGCACCCTCCTCAACACCTTGCTCTTCACGCTAAAGTTTTTCTATGCCAGGAAATCTGACTCCACCTCTATGGAAAAATCCCCCTCCCCATGGATTGGGAAAAGAGGCGGGGGAGGGGGTCTAGTTGCCTTCCAATATTTTTGGTCACTTAAAAATGGCACTAGAACTCCTAATTTTCGTTAGAATGAACCCTCTCCTGATGTTCTAGGCCCACAGGGTTCATATAATCACCCAAGGGAAATAAAACAAACAAAGAAATAAACACGCTTGCGTAATTTTTATTCTGACAAAAAGTACGAAATTCCACATTTTTGTAGATAGGAGCTTGAAACTTCGACAGCAGGATGCTCTGATATGCTGAATCTGATGTTGTGATTTTGATTTTCATTAAGATTCTATGAATTTTACGGGGTGTTTCCCCTTTCTTCAAAAATCAGGCAAATTTTCTGAGGTTCATAACCTTTGATGAATAAAACTAAACTTAATAAAACTTATAAAAATCCAATTGTTTTGATATATCTATTGGTATCAAAATTCTGTTTTTCAGAGTTTCGGTTACTATTGAGCCGGGTTGATCCTTATTTGCAGTTCGTTACTACGAACTGTTTGAAACCAACATATGGAACTCTTAAAATATAAATACAGGTTCGAAAGTCCAAAAACAAGGCACAAAATTGGTCGGGCTTTGGCAATACTGAAGACCAGGCTTACGATTGTTTACATTATGTCTTAGGAAAACTTCTGATTCTCTATTTGTTTGATATTTTCTCGACTGATGACAGCTGTCAAACGAACACCCGAAATATTTAGAAAATTACCTATCAAGTGCAAGTACTTTGCCATAATTGATTAGTGTCAATTCTAAAGCGACCCGCAAAATTAAAGACAGGTGGCCGAAGCAAGCCGGATTATGTTCTAGCAGAAAGCCAACTTCATGGAGATTTTGTTTATTTAGTGCAAGAACCATGAGCGGTAGCTTAGGCCTTCTGCCTCTGCATTTTTCCCTCCTTCCGCTCGCTACGGCCAGTGACTTAGACCTTGGACCCAAGAATGGTAGTCATTCTAAGCCGAGTTCTCCCAGTTCGACTTTACCAGTGAGCTTCTTTAGGAATTTCTAGTTTACAGCAATTTTTTTAGCTCATATATTTTTGTGAAAATTTTACCTCTCTAGTTTTAATAGTTTAACTGTTTGCTCAGTTCAGTCACACACACTAAGCCCATATGCAAAGTTCCGCTGGCATTTCGTCAATACATTGTGATATTTTCTGTGCTTTCATTGTGTGTAACATTGCATTGAGACTTATTTGGTTCTGAATTTTCTTTTTGTTTTTTCTTTCCTCTATGTACATTTTCAGTCAGATGATAGTCAGTTATTTAGTGAAATACTTAGAGCTTTGGTCTAAATCCGATAGACGACGAAAACATGACTTAAATGTGGGCCCAAACAAGGAATTACAGTAAAAATATACATCAAAGAAGCTGCTTTTCATGCTGATCCCAAATTTAGAATCCAGTACTCTAACACAAAGGCGTTTGAATTTTTTTTAAATAGAGGGGGACAACCCAAAAAGAATGAGATCATGATAAACTTACGCCATTAAATTCAACATGTTTAGAAATCTTTGAGCGGAGGCTTCAAGACCCTACGTGTCAATTCACTATGCTTACTAATTTTGTCAGTTTCTGGGCTTTTATGAAAATCTTAAGAAAATATTAATAAAATTACTGGTTTTATCATCTTACTGTGGCGTATTTTAGTGACCTACATAGTTGGGTAAATAGATAGATAGATATATTATAAGCTGAACAGAACATACAGCACAATATTCGAAAATTCAAATCCTAATATAGTAAAAACATCTACTTTCTCCTCCCGGTAAAAACAACAACAACAAGAAAAAGAGCACAAACTTAGATTTCTTCCTTTCCTTACCAAATCAATGTCATGCACACTATTTTCTTTTTCTTTATCGTTATAAACCTAACAAGGCTATACAATACAGTATCCTCTTATACACATCACAGAAAAATAACATATATAATAATAATCTATCTCCTCTACCTCCCCCCCTCCCAAAAAAAATTCCTTTCTTCGCTATTTCAGTAAAATATCTACAAACCTGGATTATTTTCCTTTTTAAAGTCGTATGCAGGATCCCCGGGAGCTCAATTTTCAAAAATTACATTCTTAAATATTTAAGCTCACTCCAAAAAGTTATTTTAAAAAAAATAGAAGCTTAATTATTTGTAATTAAATACCTTGATTTGTAGCAATAAATGTATAGCTTTCAGATTTTACGGAAGGAACATAAAAATCGCTAGTTTTTTGTATAGCCTAATTGGTTTGTTAACTATGATTCTTACCAGTTGAAGCGTGTCAAAATTGCATTTATTTGTTTGAAAAATTTATTTTCTCTATTTTGAAAAAAAGCATTAATTTTATTAATTTATAATACGGTTTATTTTGTATTACAGCATCAATTTAATTAACATTTTATAGGTGTCAAACATGCGTCTTTTGCTGACCCTCAAGGAACAAAACATAATTATTTCTTCAGTTGGTTGCATAGACCCACATCAAAGATTGAAGTTGATTGGCTTGATGCCAGAAATGTCTGCCGTAGACATTGTATGGACGCCGTGTCAATTGAAACTTTGCAAGAAAATGAATGGGTTAAACAACAGATGGCAAGAGGTGAGTATTTTTGTAATCTAGTTTAACAAAATCGCTTCGTGTATTTGAAAAGTAAGTAAAGCACGAAAATATATTGTTGATATACTGGAAAAAGGTTTCCTAATATTAAATTATTTGTAGAAACATTAAAGAGGATTTTGAGGTACTCTTTGGCAGAGAGAGAAGGGCTTAGAAGGTATTTCAGATATATTGCTTGGATTGTACTTGAAGGAGTCTAGGGATTTTGTATCTGAGGCTGTCGTTCCGATCTCGTTTGTTCAAAACAAAAGAAAAATAAGTGGATACAAAATCTGATTGAAACAGTGAAACTACGACGCGAACATGTACCAAACATTTTGATTTCTCGTCCGGAATTTCTATCAATGGATAAACAAAAAGCAAAAAAAAGCTAAATTTTAGGCAGAAACCAAGCAAGAAAGGACAAATATATCCAATGAATAAACTTTTTTTTTTGGCTTAAACTGCCAAAAAGTACGATTAAATGCTTCTCTAGGTTGCAAGACGGCTTATTGTAAGCCTAAACTATGAAACATTATATCAAAGATAGCTCAAGAAATTGTCATAAATTTATTTTCTATTTTTACTGCTAAGTAATTGGATTTTGATAAATTTTGAATTTTAATCTAAGATTCACCTTTCTAATCGCCTCTTTGGTCTTTTTCAGTATTACATCGCTCGTTCCATTTCATCTGACTCTCCTCGCTAATACTCTCTGTTGCTGCTCTATCATAAAACCCCCATTAAGCATACTTTAGGCTACAGTACAAGCTGGTATTAAAATTACGTAGCATACTTATATGCTTTAGGTTGGCATTAAAACTAAAATAGCCTACTTATATAAATTTTAGATTACGATACAAGTTAGGATTAAAATTACTTTCCACAATTTTGTCTTAGTTCTGCAAAAAAAAACTCAAAGCACTTGGTTGGGATATTTTTAGTATAAAAGGTCGTCGATCTTCCAATAAAAATAACTTTCAATAATTTCCAGTAGAACGAAATTTAATAAAAAATTTAGAATAAAGCAACTTGTACCAATTTGGTCATTTTTTTAAATATCTAAACTGTTTATTCCGGAAGGTTTATATTAAATGTAATAGTATATCCTTGTGTACACTTCTACGAAAAAGCACGCTTGTTGAGATGGTCCTCTGCTCGCGCAGTCGTCTGGTTACCTTGGGTGCTGGCTAGAGTTCCTAGCTACAGCGCACATTTACACATTCAAATGGTGACTCGACTTGCAGATAATACCCAAGAATTTATGATCCATAAAACATACCTTTACAATTGTTTTGTGAAAACATAGCAACTGTGAGTGGTTCAGTGTATACTCATATTCCTTCGGACTTTGACAAGAGAATAAGGATCTCAGCCACGTTGGGCAATATCAAACCGGGACGGGGGTGAAATTCCGAAATTTTTTGTCTTATCGAAAACATAAAGTAGAAGGCCCCGCAGAGAATCTTGACTTGTTCAGTTTTTATTGGTGCTTCAATCGTAAGAAATTTTCATAAGGCAAACTTACGATAAGCTGCTAGACTTGGTTAATTAAAGTTAAGCATCATCGACTTTCTTAGAGCTATCCAAGAGAGTAGAAAAAAATTGTAGTGATAGGTGGAAAGCCGGAAATAAAGTAGCAAAATAATAGAATTAAAAATGATATGTTTATTTTTCCAATGCTTATTATGCTCAACATTACACAAGTCTCAGTTATCACGTCTCGTTTAGTCTCGCTCTGATTATTTTGATGAACTTTGCCCTAGGCAATGCTGCAAAGGCTATGAGAGAATATAGTAACAAAAAGAAGCTAAACTCCTCTTAGAATTAGTTTATCCAGATCTTAGATGAACATGTTGGCGAAAAAATGGGTTTTTCGAGGTTTTGGAGATTAAGGATGTGAGAATAGGGGTGAAAATTATTGCTAAGAAGATTAAGTCAAATAGAAAGGAAAAAATGAAAGAGATGAAGAAAAGACGTGATTTCGATGGTGATGGATCATTTTTTTTTCCAACCCTCTTCAGTTTCTTTCTCTTCATTAAATAATCTTGTTTTTACTTCTTTCTAGGTGGTGTTCGTTACATCTGGACTTCAGGAAGAAAGTGCGATTTTGACGGATGTACTCGTCAAGACCTTCAGCCACTTATTGTCAATGGATGGTTCTGGTCTGGTAGTGGTGCAAGAATTCCACCCACCAATCAACGTCAGCTTGGGGATTGGTCTAATACTGGTCTTGAAGGTCGCCCTCAGCCAGACAACCGTGAAGAGGTATTGCCATTAATGCTCAAGCTTTTGCTAACTCTTTGACTCTTTGGGTACTTAATTGGCATCATGAGTGTCAATCTAAGGTTTTAGAGAACCCCCTCACCCTCCCCGATATAGCTGGGATTGGCTTTTATCATGAAGAGTTTTATCGTTAAAACTTGCTCTTAAGGAACTTAAAGATACGATAAATTAAGGAATAAGGAGTACCATCACAACGTAAAATCCGCCTTAGGAAATAAACAGTCTTAAGAAAAAAAAACATGTTTTAATAAAACATATTCTCGATGTTTTTAAGCTAATTGAAGAATCTAGTATTGTCACTCAGGCATGACTCCTGTGATAACAGCCTTTTTATGGCACTTGGTATTAACCAAGTGACATATAGCAATCGCAAATTCTGTCGGTCTGTCGGTCCCGGTTTTGCTACTTTAGGCACTTCCAGGTAAGCTAGGACGATGAAATTTGGCGGGCGTATCAGGGACCGGACCAGATTAAATTAGAATTAGTCGTTTTCCCGATTTGACCATCTGGGGGGGGGGGGGTGCAGTGGGGGGTCCTTTAATTCGGAAAAATTAGAAAAAATGAAGTATTTTTAACTTACGAATGGTTGATCAGATCTTAATTAAATTGGATGTTTGGAAGGATATCGTGTCTCAGAGCTGTTATTTTAGATCCCGACCGGATCTGGTGACATTAGGGGGGAGTTGAGAGGGGGAAACCTAAAATCTTGGAAAACACTTAGAGCGGAGGGATCGGAATGAAACTTGGTGGGAAAAATAAGAGCAAGTCCTAGATACATGACTGACATAACCGGAACGGATCCGCTCTTTTGGGGTAATTGGGGGGGGGGGGGGTTAATTCTGAAAAATTAGAAAAAATGAGGTATTTTTAACTTAAGAATGGTGACCGGATCTCAATGAAATTTGGTATTTAGAAGGATATCGTGTCACAAAGCTCTTATTTTAAATCCCGACGGGATCTGGTGACACTGAGTTTGGGGTGGGGGCACCTAAATTAATGGAAAACACTTAGATTGGAGGGATCGGGATGAACCTTGGTGGGAAAAATAAGCAGAAGTCTTAGATACGTGATTTACATAATTGGAATGGATCTTTTATATTGGGGGGGGGGTTAATTCTGAAAAATTAGAAAAAATTACGTATTTTTAACTTACGAAGGAATGATCGCATCTTCATGAAACTTCATATTTAGAAGGACCTCGTAACTCAGATCTCTTATTTTAAATTTCAACCAGATCCAGCGTCATTGGGGGGGGAGCAGTTGGGGGCGGGGGAAGTTAAGGGGAACCGGAAATCTTAGAAAATACTTAAAGCGGAGAGATCAGGATGAAACTGGATGGGAAGAATAAAAACCTGTCTAAGATACGTGACTGACATAACCAGACTGGGTCTGCTCTCTTTGGTGGAGTTGGGGGGGGGGGGGTAATTTGGAAAATGAGGTATTTTTAACTTACAAAAGGGTGACCAGATCTTAATAAAATTTGATATTTAGAAGGATCTTGTGCTTTAAAGCTCTAATTTCCAATTCCGACTAGATCCTTTGACATTGGGGGGGGGGGGGGAGTTGGAGGGACAAACCGGAATTCTTGGCAAACGTGAAAACTGGGATATTTTTATCTTATGAATAGGTGATGGGATCTTAATGAAATTTGATATTTAGAAGGAATTCATGTCTCAGAGCTCTTATTTCAAATCCTGACTAGATCTTTTGACATTGGGGGAGTTGGAGGGGGAAATCTTGGAAAACGCTTGGAGTGGAGGAATCGGGATGAAGCTTGGTGGATAGAATAAGCAAATGTCCTTGATACGTGATTGACGTAACCGTACCGGATTTGCTCTCTTTGGGGGAGTTCGGGGGAGGGGTTCAGTGATTTGGCGAGATTGGTGCTTTTGGACATGCTAGGACGATGAAAATTGGTAGGCATGTCAGGGAGCTGCACAAATTGACTTGATAAAGTCGTTTCCCCAGATTCGACCATCTGGGGGGCTAAAGGGAGAGGAAAAATTTGAAAAAATTAGGTATTTATAACATACGACTGGGAGATCGGATATTAATGAATTTTGACATTTAGAAGGACATCGTGACTCAGAGCTCTTATCTTAAATTCCTGACCGGCATTAAGCCTCTGATTTTCCTTTTAAATCAATCTATTGACTCTTAGAATTTTGTTAGAGCTCATACCATATGAGCTTTTGGCTCTTAGCTCTTCTTGCCTCGTCACAAGTGCCATATGAGCTCTTAGCTCTTGTTTCATTAAGTAATGAGTCTTGACGATTTGCCGACTGTTCTGAAATGAGCCATTGAAAATATTAAAGATTCTCCCTTCTTACTATTCAGTCGTTTATCCATTTTTCCATTTATTTTTTAATGCCTATCCTGTTTTTATATTTTTTCTCTTTTTCGCTATCATAAGTGTTAGCCCTTTTAAAATGTGGCTTTATAGACCTAGGATAAATTGGATTTCAGTCAGTATCTAAATTATAGGCTAGGTTTTGTTTTAAGGTCTTGGAAACCGGATTGGAGACTTCTACCGGTTGTAGACCCTTTTTTTGTTAATAATTGATTACAATACCGATTGATCTGGTCTGAGATCCAAGCTATATAAATAAGTTTGTTCAAAAATGAATACTGATTCAAATGAGATTGAAAACAATTTTTTAGTACCTGACTTGGTATATTGTAGGCGGCTGTGAGGATTAATCCAAGGAAACGTTTTCCAAGATAAGATTTTTCAAAGATAAGCAATGCACGAAACAAAAATACCTTACACGAGCAAAAAGTTGTCATATAGTAGATAAAACATGTAACTAATAAAAATTACTGGATTCAGTGAACAAAATGTGAAATGAATAGAAATTAAAGCGAATATTTAAGTCAAACATATACATAATTGTAATTACTAGGAGAATAAATGAGTCGAAAAACATATAGAAATTACCACGAACAAGAATGGTCCTACCCTTTCCCCGACTTTCAAACCTTCGAAGCTTGAGTGTCGATTGCCTTTTACTAAAAATGATGTATCCCGAACGGTTTGTGTTTATTCACCATATAAAAAAAAACCTAATCAAGCTTACAGGAGAGAAGAAATTCTCAAAACAGTCATTTTTGATTTTCATGAAAAAATATTACATATAAGCAAACTAAACTTGTTTAAAATCTACTGATACATAAAAAAGAGCTCTCGGAAGTTGAGTTCTATTTATTTTTATTATTGTATTGACAAAGAAAACATGTTCTAGATAAATATATTGTTTAAGTGTAAATAACATTCTAGCTTTTACAGGGTTTGAGGGGTGGCAGCCCCACTTTTATTGGTAGTATTTTCTTTTCGTTTAAACTTGCCTTGACCATTAATTTAATTTCTGTTGTTTTTTTTATACATTCACAATTATTCCTGTTCACTTAAGTATGATTTATTATATAACTGTAGGTCTTCTTGTCTCACGTTTTAATATGGATCTCCTTTTTTTAAATGATTTTGGATAGTATTTTCATAAGAAATTTTTTTAAACTTGTATTTTTTGTGCTTTGTAGGAAGGAGAACCATGTCTGGCTATTTTGAACAACTTCTACAATGACGGAATTAAGTGGCACGATGTTGCTTGCGACCACGAAAAACCATTCATCTGTGAAGATTCAGATGAACTTCTGGAATACGTCAAATCACGAAACCCGACTCTCCCTCTTTAAAAAGGAGATAACTTAATATTTATTATGTATGTTTCTTATCTGTTGCTATTTTATTCAAAAGTTTGTAATTAAACCTTACGAATTTTTATTTCTTAAAAAATTTTTGGTTCTGTTTGATTTTCAATCCGGGTTCGGTAGATTAAATCCGGACATACATAAAGAAGCTGCGTTATTTTTTTTATTATTTTTTTTTTTTTGAGCGGCAGAGGAATTATGAATATTATAATCTATACCAGTGGCTCTCTGGCATTGCTCCGTGGAGCTCTATTACTCTCTGGGACAAATTATGGGGTTCTTTGAGAACTCATTTTTAAAGTGTTTCAAGATAAATTGACACTTACTAAAATCATTATAAAGCAGTATATAGCAGAAGTGTTGCAGAAGTGGATGTCATGCAGAAGTTCTGCTTGTTTTTTATTCAATTTTATTCAAATTTTACACAGTAATGATAGACAAAGACAAGACTATGGAGCATAAAAAAATTCGACACAAAATGAAAAAACAGCTTTAGTTACAATCCAAAATCCAATACAACAGATCATTAACAACAAAAACTAACTGATTTCGGAAGTATGTCAATTCTCAACAGCTAATTCATTAAATATGAAAGGAGCCTCGATGAGACGGAACCGCGACACAGCCTTAATATTTTTATGATGGCAAGGCAAAAACAAAAAGAAATTTTGCACAACGAAAATATGCAACTTTCAATTGTTATAATCTTTTTTTCGAAGAAGACTAGCAAATCAGAAAAGAAAAATACAACTGGGGTGCAAATAGAACCATAAAATCTGAAAATTTCAGTTAAATTGACTGCGGTGTCAACAAACCTTTCCATAAGAAACTCTAATTTTCTTTCTTTTTTTTACTGTTAAACTAACTAACAAAAACATGCTGAAGACAGAGAAGAACAAAACACAACTCTAAGCCGCTTACTTTTCTTTGAACTTGGCAATAACGAACCATTTGAATGAACGGTTGGGTTCAAAGTAAGAATTAAAAATTTTAATTTGAACTAAAAGCTCATAATTAAGAAGGTTTACCAAAACAATGCTTTTATTAGTGATTCAATAAGGGAATGAAGATTACTCTCAGGGCCAGGACCCGTTCTGCTAACACGTTTGATGTCTTTTTTTAAGGAATTTCGAAAGGCTTGACAGAGAAAAGTAAGCTTGAAAAACCCTTGGTTCTCGGTAACATTTTACACTATATAAAATTGGCAGCTCATAAATCTGTTTATAATAGCCTTATTGAAAAAAAAAATCAACTCATATCTGCATTTCTGTTCTCAACTGCTTGAATGGGTTTTGCTACTGAATACTTTGACAGCACCAGATAAAGCCGCCCAAGTCATAATTGTTTAGTTTCACAGCAGTCTGAGTTTTTCGTCAAAAATAACCGGTGAATCTCATTTGTGTTCAACACTGAAAGCTAGCTCGAAGAGTTGTGGTCAAAAATAGCTTAAGAGAAGCAAAAATATTGGTAAATTATTTAAAATTCGTTGGAAATCATGGCAGAAATTACAGAAGAAATTCAATCACTTGAAATTGGTCGGTTTAATAGTTTGGAAAAGAAAAGCTTGAATCTTTTCCAAGCCTGTTCAGGGAAGTTTTTCTGTTTAATGCTCTATGTGAGTTACGGCTATTCTCTTAAAAACCTTATCAAAAAGTTGCAAATCCACTGGAAAATCTTTTGTAACAAAAGAGGGAGATTATATAGAAATTTTTGTTCTTTGTATTCACAGCAAAACAAAAAAGATGGCCTATTTATTTCGATCCATTTCGAAATCTTGATTAAATTCCCCCACGAACCATTCCAAAAGCCTGTTGTACCCATGAGTCACAGTTCCAGGGGAAAACAAGACACAATATCTTTCGATTTGGGCTCAAACCCCAAAAAGGGGCCACACGATGTCCATTTTCTGATACTTAGCCAATTTAATTGAGATCATATAAGCTGTTCTTGTAGGTGCAGAGGACAAAAACTAAGCCTTTTTCTCACATAGTTTCAAAATAACATGTACACACGACACAAAGTTGTAGCTGTTGACCGCATTTCTTTGAATGAACAACCTACCGACCTTAACATTAGGTTTATAGAAACACAGATTGGATTAAGTGCGGGCCATTAAAGGCACAACCTGTGCGCCTAGCGCTTACTTCCCACATATTTTATTTTGGATCTGATGTTCCTTTCTAGTAAAATTAGTGGATTCAAAATTAGGGCCTGGCCTGACCCTCTTTCTTACAAATTTCGTACACATAAAGGCATTGTGTGCATCTTTGACTCCTGATGACCGTGAAGAATTGTGAAACTATGAACAATTATTAGTATTTATCGATTTAAATTACAAAACTAGTTGCGTTTATTTGCAAAAGCATTTTTTCGGTTTTTAAAATAAGGTCAGTAAAAAAAAGAAATTGCGATGAGTTTCACTTTACCTTTTCTCTCTGTTTGCTTTTACGCTTGGTTTAATAAGTTAGTACAGAAACTTAATAATAAAGCAGGCTTGTAGTTGAAAGATAATGTTTATTGTTGTTACTATTTTTGAATTGATCTTACTTTGCTCTCGCACTGTAAGTAGTATAAAAGAGGATATGTAGGTGACCGCCACATTCTAGCTTGCCTCAAAAAATCCCCGCCAATTTGTGACGGCCTAGTGTGTCGAACTTTAATTTTCTTTCCTTAAGTTCCCGGTATGTCGATAGTGGACTAGTGAAAGATTGGTCATCTTATTTTCTAGACTGATTTGTTTCCCTTTGGTAACTGTTAAATATAAAATTAAGAGTCTTTAGCTACCCTGCTGCAAGTGTTTTTGAATCTTCTTTTGTAGGATGGAAGGGATTTGCAGTTTTTGGTGCCAAATCTAGGTTTTTCTTAGTCGGAGGGGTGGGGGAGGGGGGGGCGCAAATGCCTCTACCAAACTATCAACTCTGTAGATATTACTTGAGCATTTGCCGCAGGGATGCTTGTTCTAGGAATGCGTACGACTGTTTAACTGTACATCTTTATCTGTAACATCAGACAATGTAGCCGTGGAAGTACAGTCAAAATGCCTCAAGGTACGATGGATCCAGGTGGTTTGTGATCTATGAAGACCTTGACTGGCCACCAAAATACGCGTCGGTGGAAATGTTTCCATTCGACTGCAATGACGAGAACTTCTTTCTTAATTTGTGATAATTTTTCCGGCTGATGTCATCAAACTTGATCCAAAAGCACAGATTCCACCGTTTCATGTCAATGTCGCTTTAAGGCTATCTTCTGACGTGTCAGCTTTCAGCAGAATATCCTCAGAATTAAGGTTGAATTACTTGACACTTCTCTAAATGTTGTCCATGATCCTGTTGAACGCTCTGTTATGTTCTGACGTCCACTTAAAACCGCCGTCAGTTGTAGCTTCTTTCAAAAGAGTTGAAAGATGGTTTAAGGTCACCAGGTTTGGAATATATTTTTCAGTGTAGCCAATCATATCCAATAGCGAATGTAGGTTTTCAGGTCCAATAAGGTTAAGCATTTCACGAATGGTAAGAACATTTTTTGGGTCTAAAACCATATCTTGTGAAATCAATATGTGCCCAAAACTATGAGATTTCCTTCTTGCCAAAGATGTACTTTTTCTTTTGTGAAGCGAATACCTCGTTTCCGCTTAACTTGTTCAATGCTATCTTGTTCCTTATCAATTGCTCTATGAACTACAATGTCATAAATAAGGAGACTTGTCCTGCCTTCTTGATAAGCTCACTGAATGTTTCTTCCATTTTTCCTTGGAAGTCAACCTGAGCGCCATTTAAGCCAAAGAAGTATCAACTAAAGTTAGCACTTCCAAATACTGTGATAAAAACATTTAGATCAGGTGACCGATCTTCGAGTTCCTGGTCCAGTATCCATTCCGTGCATCAAGCTTCAAACATTTCGTGGATTTTACACATTTATGGAAATATCTACGAATATCAGCGTTGGATGGAATGGTCTCTTGATAGACTTGCTCAGGCTTCTAGGGTCCAGCCACAACCAAACACTACCAATGGGTTCCTTAACAATGACAATGGAACTAACCCATTCTATTGGTTTTGATACTTTATGTGGCATTTACCTTCTAACTTTCAAAGTCCTTGAAAGACATTCTCGTATTTAAAAAAGCTACTTGGACTGTAAGAGAGTTGATGGCTGGACGCATGTAGCTTTTTTCGGGCACAGATTTTAGCAGCTCAACGGGCAAACGATAGCAATGGAAAAGCACCGCCATTTGCGTGATATTTTCAAACTAAACATCATGGAAAACATTAGTTAGCTGTAAGTTATCAATAGTGGCATGGTTGACCTCAAGTTATAATTTAGTTCCTTTCTTATTAAAATTTTTAATACCTAATTTTTTTTACTAAACAACTCTTAATTAAATTTCGAACTATTTCATTATTAAATTATGAAGTTCTTTTATTATTAAATATTTAATTTATTGCTATCATTATTTAGTTCTTTCCATTTTCCAGTTGAAGAAAAGAAAAATTATGAGGATTTCTTTTTTTTATGATCACGATTAAATTCGAAGCCATTTCTGTAAATCGGCACCAAAAACTGGAAAATTTTTCAAACTCAAATTGACGTTGTTTTCATTTCAAATTGGCGTCAATTTGGTACACCAGAGTCGAAAAAAGTTACATATGTCTAGCTCCTTGGGTTTTATACTTAAGGGCGGTTTTCGCGACTTGGAAAGGCTGGAATGACTTTCCATGTGCTTTCGCAGATGAAGACGGACAGAAATAACTTTCAGTTTGGGTTTTTGTGACTAGAAACGATTTCTGTATTTTTGGAAAGGGGATCCAGACGGTTCATAAAAACTGAAGCTGGAAACCACATTTATAGTGTAGTTTTCAAACAGGCCAAAGAACAGGAAAGTATATGGCCACATTGAAACTCAATAAAACGGCTGTATTTAGGAAGGAAGATTATCGTGGCATGAATGAAAAGGGGGGACTCGTATTCCAAAGTACAGGCAAGTTAGTTAGTGGTCCTGAATACAAATTCTGAAATCCAGAAAATCCAGATGCTTGGGTAAATTGTATATTGTATCATCCATAACACCTGCTACTTGAATTACCTAAGTCCATGTTAAATTTATTCAGACCTTACGGTATGACAGATGTATTCCACTAATTTTTGTATCCAAGAATCGTGTTAGTTTGCCAATTTCATATTTTTGCTTCCTAGTAGTTTACGAGATGTACGATCGAGCAGGAAAGTATCTCCAGAAATCTCGTGAAAAAACCCTTTAGACAGTTTATTCTGGCTTTTTGGTAGCTTCATTGAGTAAGGCAAAGCTCATTTGAACTATCGTTACTCCATACCTATCTACCTTAGTTCTGCCCTAGGATGGATGATAGAATATGTATCAACAAGTGAAATGACATCATTTTAATACAATTCTGGTTTATGAGTTGATTTCAATTCAAAACCAACTTTGCCTACTGGTGAGACACTTGAATTTCTGCCACTGCCATCTATATTTATACCCTTGAGATGGCGAGAGACAAGGCAAACTTTTTCAATATTTAAACAATGAGGCGAAATTAATCAACCATCATAAACAGAAATAGGTTAATATTCTAGAGGTGCTGATCTAGTGAAGAAAACACTGTAGTAGTGAAAGAATTATATGATTTCAAGTAAAGTTGCCTTTAACCACTCTTCTGAAGTAAAGATGTCAATAAAACAAAGTAGTGCCAATCTAAAAATCCTTAGACTGCTCAAAGCTGTAATTTAAGCTAATTAAATTCATTATTTGTTGCTTGTTCTCAATGTAATGATCATTGCCTGGAGTTCCTAGATATAGTTTCAGGATATATACAATAGCCTACTCAAAGATAACACCAAGTAGCCTAATCCTCACTTCATAGGCCTATTATGCAGCATCTTTATTTTGATTGTATTGCTGTATTTTCTTCTAAGGTGCTATTATCCACATCTTTAATTAAAATTTTATTCTTTTTGTTTTAGACAGTGTTTAATTGCTTAGACAGAGTGTTTCCTTCAGAAGAGCAACAAAACTACAATTTTAGCCTACCCCATTTTGTCCCCTACTATATGATCTTTCTAAGCATAACAGCCTCAACTTTGAAAATACCCCCCCCTCTCTGCTCCCTCCTAAAGGTCCATGAAATAGCCAGATATAACCTCAAAATATCTTTTCTGAAGGGACAAAGAAATAGAGGTAGGAGATACAATAATCAAAGTAATGGCATCTCCTTAGAAGTATTCCTAAGTAACCTAATTATGAGCTTTGCAACACATACAGCTGTTAAAACCAAGCCTAGCTCTTTGGACTAGGAATAGGATAATGAATTGAGGGTACTTATTGCTTATAGGCCTATAATAGACACTCAGGAAGTGAAGTTTGATTAATGCTAATGAAATGAAACAAAGTATGATGAATATACAATAGTTTAGAAACAAATTTGGGCTATATATTCGCACATTAGGATGTGGGGGTAAAGCATAGCATATATATTAAATGTGTAAACTAACCTTTACTAAATATATGCTATCCTTTACCCCCCCCCCTCCCTAATGTGAAAATATATAGCCCAAATTTGTTTGCATAAACCAAACCAAAATACAAACTAATTACATAAATAAAATATAGCTAAAATATATTTTGCAACCAAAGCTAATTCTGTGATATAAAGAAGTTGCTTGACCTGTTTCTTGTGTCATGCTTACATCATTTGCAATCAAAATTATATAATGTCTTGTTGTAATTATTGTTTTTCATAAAATAGAAATCACAGCTAGAATCAGTAT
Source organism: Artemia franciscana (assembly GCF_032884065.1). Classification (NCBI taxonomy): domain Eukaryota; kingdom Metazoa; phylum Arthropoda; class Branchiopoda; order Anostraca; family Artemiidae; genus Artemia; species Artemia franciscana. Next base: position 20,187,521 of record NC_088878.1, read on the forward strand.
ATTTTCCCAATTCTTGATATGAGTCCATTGTGTAATTTAAACTCCTGTTAAAACAGAAATATGCAATTGCTTATTTTCATATAAAGATATGTCTTAAACTTTCTGATACTAGATTGTAAATTTTGTATATTGCAGTGGATCTTAATTGGCCAAGTAAAAATGAAACAAGTCAGTTGAATAATAAGAGAATGATTGCTGTTGCTCAACAGCACTTCTTTTTTTCAGTTTTTTTTTTAAATTATTACTTAGTAGTATTTTTTAAGAAATTGCCTTAGCAACATTGATATTTAGTATTCAACATATGGTTAATTTGAGCTTGATATTTTTATGCACTGGTTTAAGCATCTCTATTCCCTGTCCAGCAGTAATGATAGTAGCTGTAGTAGTTGCAGTAGTATTAGTATGCATAGAATCAATAGCATTAGAATGCAAATCTTGTGTTTTGATTTGTTCGACATCCCCCACAACAAGCCCTGTTAGATTTAACATCACATATCAAGCTGTTCCTAAGATATTGTTGATATGTCCTTTTGACAACCTGCATACAGATAGCATGTTTTGATTCAGTTCACCTCCCCCCTCAAGATTTCCTGAAAATTCATCTTCATACCCTTAGGCATAGTTGTAATAGTAGTCACTGTAGTGGTATTTTTGCTCAGTTGAACATCACTCTCATCAGGTCATGAAAGTTTCACCTTAATACAATTAGCTGTTGCTACGACATGGCTGATATATCCTTTTTATAATCTGTATATTCATATACTTCATGAAAGTTCCATCTTAATGCTCTTAGCCTTACAAGTAGTTGTAATAGAAGTAGTGGCTGAAGTAGTAGTCACAGCTGTAGTAGTAGCAGTGTTAGCAGTAGTGTGCATGTATTGCCTTTTGGTCAATCATTATTCCCCTTTAAGTATTTTCTAGAAGTTCCAACTTAATACCCAAATCTTTTCTTGAGATACACTCTTTTGCTGATCTGCATGCAGATTGTGTCTTTTTTTTTATTTGGTTCAAATTTATTTTCAATATTCTCTTAAATTTTCATCTTCATTGTCTTAGCTTTAATAATATCATAGTAGTAGTGGTGGTAGTAGGAGAAGTAGTAGCAGTTGTAGTGTTGTGCTAGTAGCAGTAATAATAGAAATAGCAGCAGTATTAATAACAATAGTAACATTTACATATTGTCTTTTGGTCAGCTTAACACCCCCCTGATGATACCCTAGAAGTTTCACCTTGATATGGTAAACCATTCCAAAGAAATTGCTGATGTGCCCTTTTGATGCTCTTTTCTGAATAAAAACACAAGTCTAAATGGCATTTCATAATTTCATCTAATATAAAATACTCTTAAAGGATAATTGCTTTCCATGTAGATTATTATCAGAGACTATTTGATTGCAATACTTTATGTAAGTGCTTTACACAAGATTAAATAAAAAAAACAAACAAGTTTTTTAAATGAAAGTAAGGAGCAACATTAAAACTTAAAATGAACAGAAATTACTCTGTATATGAAAGGGGCTTTTCCTCCTCAATGCCCTGCTCTCTACGCTAAAGTTTGAACCTTTCTCTTAAATCTATTTCTTAAAACAGTAAAAAACTTTAGTGCAAAGAGCAGGGCATTGAGGAGGAAAAGCCCCTTTCATATATGGAGTAATTTCTGTTCATTTTAAGTTTTATTGTTGCTCCTTACTTTCATTTAAAAACTTGTTTTTTTATTGAATTTCTAGACGTTTTTTAGTTAATGCATGTTTTGATCTTGGCTCTCTGCACATAAATAATTAAAACGAAATTTGCATATTACTGTTTTTTTTTGGCTACATGGCTTTCTCGTAGTTTTGATTGGAAGATTTTGAGGAAAAAAGGAGAGAGGGAGGAAGCCTAGTTGCCCTCCAATTTTTTGATTACTTAAAAAGGCAACTAGAACTTTAAATTTTTTTATAAACATTTTCATTAGTAAAAAGTAGATGTAATTTACAAATTAACTTATATAACGAACTTCTATGTTCGTATGTTCTTATTGTGTATATGAGAGAGTTCAACCCTCGTTGATCCTTGCTCTTTACACTAAAGCTTAAATTCTGTCCCAATTCCTTAAGAATGACCCTTGAATCACAAAGGCCATAGAATAAATAGTTGAAATTACTAAAAATACTTTAGAGTAAAGAGCGAGGTATTACGAGGAGGTAAACCCCTCATATGCGCAATAATTTCTGCTTGTTTCAAGTTTTAATGCTTCTCCTCCCTTTCAGTAGAAAAAAAACAAATTTTTCATATGTATTTTTTCATTGTTTTTTTAAATAATACTAAAAAATCCTGTGCCCCCTCGATTGAAAGCCTCTTCCCCATGAGAAGTTTTTCCATGGAAAGATCCTCCCACGTACCCCCCCGCCTCATTCCCCCTCCCAAACCAAAAAAATCCCCCTGAAAAGTACACTTCCCAGTACCCATTACTATATATAAACACAGGTAAAAGTTTGTAACTTGCAACCCCACCCATGGGGACTGTGGGGGAGTAAGTCGTCCCAAAAACATAGTTATTAGGTTTTTCGACTATTGTGAATAAAATGGCCATCTCAGAATTTTGATCCGGTGACTTTGGGGAAAAACGAGCGTGGAAGGGGGCCTAGGTGCCCTCCAATTTTTTTTTGTTCACTTAAAAAGGGCACTAGAACTTTTAATTTCCGTTAGAATGAGCCCTCGCGCGACATTCTAGGACCACTGAACCGATATAATCACCCCTGGAAAAAGAAACAACAAATAAACATGCATCCGTGATCTGTCTTCTGGCAAAAAATCCGAAATTCCACATTTTTATTAAGATTGTATGACGTTTAGGGGGTGTTTTTCCCTATTTTCTAAAACGAGGCAAATTTTTTCAGGCTCGTAACTATTGATAGGTAAGACTAATCTTGATGAAAGTTATATATTTAAAATCAGCATTAAAATGCGATTTTTTTGATGTAACTATTGGTATCAAAATTCCATTTTTTAGAGTTTTGGTTACTATTGAGCCGGGTCACTCCTTACTACAGTTCGTTACCACGAACTGTTTGATGAAATTGTGAAATGCCATTTAGAATTGTGCTTTTATTCATTTACCCTTTCAACATTACTAAGAAAGGGTCATCTTATTTTATTCTTGTGTTTTGTTTTAAGGTTTTATTTTTTTTTTATTTTTATCAGTTTTATTCTTCACTGAGGATGGTGAAGTGGAGGGCTTGACTGAAATATTTGCATAATTTTTCAACTTTTTCACTTGCTATTTATTGTCCTCGTTTTCATCCTTTCTTTGCGATTTTATGTTTTTTCACCTTCATATGCACAGCTTTAATAGTACTAGTACCATAGTAGTAACAGTAGTATTAATATCAGTAGTAGCAGGTACATGTTTCTTTTGATCAGTTGAAAATTAAACTCATGATGCCCCAGAAGTTTCATCTTGATATGGTAAGCTGTTCTAAAAATACTGCTGAAATGTCTGAATTGGCAATCTGTATGCACAGAGTATGTTTTGATTTAGTTCAACTTTCCCCTCAATGTTTCCTCAGATGTTAATTGCAGCATCCCCCGCCTTGGTAGTACTTGTACAGGAGCACTACAGAACATATATACAAACAGTCAACAAATTGCATAATTTACAGCCCTTGCCCTGAGGGCTCTGGGGGAGGGGGGTTGATATTATTCAAAGCAAAATTACTGAACTTTTCAACAATGCTGAAGAAAATATATGTCTCAAAATTTGGATTGGATGTTTGTTTTGGGAAATGGTGGGCGTGGGGAGGGGGGTTCCGACTTCCCTCTAATCACTTTTGACTCTTAAAAAGTTCACTATAACTTCTAATTTCCAATAAAATGAGCCCCATCCAAAGTCTATATGGCCTCCCATTCCAAACAAATCTTATTTGCACCCAAGGTATATCTTACAACCCTTGGTTAAGGGCTCTGGGGGGTGTCAACCCTGAAGGCATTGTTATATGTCCTTTGAACTATTATGAACAAAATAGCTCTCCCCCAGTTTCGATAAGGTGCATTTGAGAAAAAAGAAGGCGTTGGAGGTGGGGGGGTAGTTCCCCTTCATCACTTTTAACTCTTAAAAAGGAACTAGAACATTCAATTTTCAATTAAATGAACCTCCTCTAAAATTTATCCAACCACCCCTTCAATAAAACCTTATATGCCCCCAGAGCATAACTTAGAACCCTTGCCCCCAGAGCGCAACTTAGAACCCTTTCCTCCGGGCTCTGAAGGGCCGTTTCAACCCAGAAGGCTTTGTTGTATGATGTTTGGACTATTTTGAACAGAATGGCTATCTCTAAGCTTCTATTGGATGTATTTAGGGAAAAGAGGACATGGAGAGGGGGCTAATTCCCTTGCATCAAAAATGTGTTTTTATGCATTTTTGTTGTGTTTCTACGAGACGGAAAAACATTTTGGGGGGGTTGTGTCCAAAGCCCTCCTATGAATACAACCTTGCTTGGTTGTTTTTTTAATGTTGTCGGTATTGGTAGCTAGTTGTTGTGCAAACAGTTTTTGTGCCATTGAAAATACGGCAAGACAGCTTTAATATAGATAGTTTCATTTTCTAACTATTTCTATGAGTATTAATAGCAACTGTGACACATTTTAGGTAACTTTCTTTTCTTTATGAGAAAAAATAAACACAGGAAAAACATAAGATAAATAAGTAAATCATATTATCAAAGTAAACAAAGTATCAAAGTAACAACAAGCAACTTACATAGCTTACAGCTCTTGCTTGGGGGCTCGAGAGTGGTTTCAACCCTGGTAGCATAGCTGTTTAGTCTTCAGACTAATTTGAACAAAATGGTTATCTTAAAATTTTGACCAGATGCATTTGTGGAAATGGGATGAGTTGGGGGGGGGATTAGTTTCTCTTTACCTCCTTTTACTTTTAAAAAGGTACTAGAATTTTCAATTTCCAATTGAACGAGTCCCTTCCAAAGTTAATACAATCACCCCTTCCACAAAAACCTTATAAGTTAACAATGGGCAACTTGCATAAGTTACACCCTTGCCCCGGGGGCTGTGGGGGATTTGTCAGCCGCTTAGTTATAGTTGTTTAACTGTTGTCTTCGTAGGCTTGATTTGTTATCGGGTGTCCAAACTGTTTAGTGTAAAAGTCTGAAAAAGCCTACGCGTCATCAGTGCTTTATTGAACACTACGCGTGTCTTTGACAGTCTTGGAAAGAGCTATTGAAATTAATCTGAATATTTGATATGTAATGATATTAATTGCTGAAAGCTCATTAGTTCAAGATTTTATTTTACTATAGTTTATTTTTATTTTCAATTTTATAATAAGTACAATAGAAATAATTCGTTTTGAGTAAAGCGCCAATGACGCAGTAGGCTTTAGATTTTTACAGTTAGGGATGGGGGCAGTTGCCAAACTCTTGTTTATAGTGAAAACTATATGTGTTTTGAACAGTCTTGCAAAGAACTAATAGAGTTAAACTGAATATTTGATATATAATGATATCCATTGCGGAAAGCTCATCTGTTCTAGATCTCATTTCACTGTAATTTAATTTTTATTTTCAGTTTTGTAATTTACAATAAGATCAGAAAATTAATATAGTACTTGTATGATATGCCCTCTGCCGCGGAAGAAGTGAACTTAGGTTAATCCTAATAAAATATACCTAAGTAAGATAAATACATAATAGTTTACTAACAAATATGGGCTATATATTTGCACATCAGGGGGGATGGGGGTAAAGTACAACGGGTCTACATGCAAAATGTGTTAGCTGCAATTATTCTGATATTGTTTTCTGAATTCACTCTGAATTGTTTTCTGACTTCTCACTGTCCAAATACTTTACCCCACCCCCGCTAATGTGCAAATATATAGCTGAAATTGTATATTTCCCATCTATTCTGTCCCTTCTCTTTGTCTTTTCTCACGCTAAGTTGAAAGAAACTAATGAAAGAAAACGGTCTACAGTGCGTCAGTGCATGAACAACTTGAGCGGTATCATACAAATACCGAAAATATTTAAAATATATTCGTTTTCAGTAAAGCGCCAATGACGCAGTAGGTTTTATATTTTTACAGTTAGGGAAAGGAGGTGTAGCCAAACTCTTGTTTGTAGTGATTTTTGTTCATTTTAAACTTGATTTGCATATTCAAATTAAGTTTTATTCGTTTTAGGGTTTATTTATTCATTTAATTAGTACCTGTTGTATGTTTGTTTGCTATGATACTTCATTTAATTTCTATTCGCATTGGATTTCATTTATTTTTTAATAGTAATTTATGGCTGTTTCAAGTTTAAATTATTATAGTAATTTTTTTCTGCTGATCATTGGTTTAATGTATCCTTTACTTTCTTTAAAAAAAAATTCTTTTTTGGAAAAGTTTTTTTTATATTTAATATAAACAAATGTCTTGTATCGAATACTACGGATAAGGACGACGTATAAAAAAAGGACATCCAGTGCATTGAGTTTGATGTCTCGAAAAGCTTTTTTGATTATTAAAACGTTTGGACAATTTTTTGTTTAGGTCCAAAATAAAAAAAAATAAATGGAAGTCTGAGTTTTATAGCTGTGTTGGACAGGGTTCCTTGAACCAACTTGGAGATTACGAATTTTTATGGGATTTGGTAAATACCAAGTGCCATATATAGTGCCAAGTGCCATCAGTTTTCATTCAGAGTTCAAGGAGTTAACAACAAAACCAGATTTCATTTCTTTCGGATAACATCCATGCTTACATCTAGACAAATTGTGTAACTAACTAGTTTAAACCAAGATTGAAATAACATTTCTCTCCCGCGTGGCTTTGAGCCAATATTGTGATTTTTTCGAATGGTGAAAAAAAGTCTTATTGCTAATTAACGATACTGGATCAAATCAAGGAGTGATAAAGGTTTTACATTTTGCACTTTGACAAGTTTATGGCGGTCCAAACACGAGAGGCCGAGAAAATGCAAAGTGCCCAGTTCTTGCAAGAAATTAATTTTAAACTGGATTTATTACCGGTGCTTTCACAGAAAGTTAATACGATTCCTGAACTTTCGGATAGCATTGATTCCATGCAAGTACAGTTAAGTAACATTATTTACGCAGTTATCTAACAATGCTAAGACAAATGATGAAATTAAAAAAGAGCTGGAAAATGTGAAATCTAACCTAGCAGTTTCTTATGAACGAGCCAACAAGCTCGAAGCAGAGCAGAAGAGAACGAATTTAATCTTCTATAATTACACCCCTCAACAACTCGGAGATTATACTCTGAAGCAAGAAATAACGGGGTTATTAAATCGTACTATGCCGTCTCTCGGAATAAATCGAAGTGATATCCGTGACATTTTTAGATTGAAATCAGGGCCGATAGTAGTAAAGCTAAACTCGGTTGAAATCAGAGACTATATTTTAAGAAACAGCTCCGTATTAAGAAGGTTTGGTTTATCGGTGGCTCCGGATTACACAGCTATACAAAGGGAGGCCCGTAAACATTTGAAGGAAATGTTGACTACTGCGCAAAATGATGGCCGTGATGCAAAATTACGAGGTGACAAACTATTCATCGAAGGCCGAATATTCAGGTATGATGGAAATTCAATAGTCGAGATTAAGCGTAATTTGAAGCCAGTACAAAATTTTGGTCCACCCTTTAGTGCTAGGCTCCCAAATGATCCCAATAGTATTCCGATGAGGCTGGTTAGTGATGCCAGTGATAGTGATACTGAGACATTAGTGCCATTGACCAGCACTCCTCAGGCAGTATCGACAGCTAAAAGACCTGCTAGTGCTATTGTCAGCAGTACTTCCACTTTTTGATTTCAATTTTCCCTATTTTCATACCAATTTTCCCTAGAAGTCCTCGTGTTTAGGTCTGTTTTCTCCCTATTTCTCTCCCTAGAAAAAAGGATATTTTGGCCTAGATTTCTGCAGAATTTACATGAGATCTTTTTACTTCAGATAATGATAATATCTTTACACTAACGAGAATACATACAAAAGTTCAAACTGAGATCTTTTTACTTCAGATAATGATAACATCTTTACACTAACGAGAATACATAAAAAAGTTCAAACAAGTGTCATCTCCAGCACTTCATGGCACATAGCGTTTGCCTTCGTCTTGAAGCCAGCGACAGCTGACGGTATACTGACAGTTGATGAAGTTTTATCTTTGTTTTTCAACCAGTAATTGACTCGGATCAGTGAATCTAGGGTGACATTTTCGAGACTGTTTCTCATGTCTGTTTTGATCAATTTCAGGAGGCTGAACAAACGTTCAGCTGGAACATTGCTAAAAGGTAACGAGAATATCAGTGAAATGCACTTCCGCCGTTCCGGGTACTTGATTTCGCCACTGCGAGTCTTCAGACCAAGTATTTTCTTACAGTATTGTTCAACTGACAGGTCTTCAACTTGGGAATCTCCCAAATGAAGCTCAGTGACATCAGTCATTGCCTGTGACCTCCATTCTACGTCCGTTTTCTGGAGGGAACACTTTTCTGTTAGAACAGGAAATCTCACAAATAGTGGCCTTAGAGATCTTGGGTTCAAACTTCTTGCATTCCTTGGTTTAACTAAAGCCAAAATGTCATAAATTTCGTCTTCAAACTTGAACCGGTCTTTGATCTGCTTGATCAGGACTATATAGTAGTTTCGACATGACTGGTAAAAGAGATCAATGTTATCACTTGGCTCTTGAGCATCCTCGAGTTCTTGCATGGAATCGATTGCAGCTATTCCAACATATGTCTGGTTTAAAGCCAGGTACTCACTTGAAAGGTAAGGATCCAGTTCAGTAAACGAACCAACACGGCGAATATAGTCCAGTTGCATGAAGTTAGACGCAACATCATTCACAAGTTTGCTTACACTAAGCTTCAGAGAGTGAAAAAGTGGGAGTTCGGATTGAAAAACTGTATTGAATTCGTTGGAGAGGCCAAGAGAGCAGTCCATGAATTCAAGGTATGGCTTTGTCAACTTGCTTTGTAATGTCGACAAGATAAGGTCATTTGTTGCAATTGGGTCTTCAAACGTTGTTTCTACGAAATACTGAATAAGTGCAACCCGTTGCTCAATAAGCCTCTTCACACAGGCCTGAAGGGATAACCAAAAATATGCAGATCAGCTGTTCAATTTATTTGGAATGACTGCCTACAGTCAGAAGTTTTTCAATGCTGCCAGACTTCGTCTCGATTTCATTGCTTGCTTTTATATGCTGCTTGGTCAGGGCATGCTTCGTCAACTCTGATTTCCCACAATACACATACTTCAAACAGAACTTACAGTATGGTACAAAAGTCTTTTTCTTTGACTTGTTTGACACTCTTTTCTCTATCCAATTTTTCTCTATCCGCTTGTCAACAAAATTTTGCTCGTATATTTTCTTTTGGGAATTCTGCCCTGAACCCTGTTTTTTTTGGAGGAGTCACCAGGAAGTGAACTCCAGGAACATCATCATCTTCGTCATCCAGTCGTCTTTCGGGACTAGATCCAATTCTAAGACTATCTTCCTCTGATTCAGTACACTGGCTTTCAGATGAACTTTGCATGTCAATGATCTCTAGAAAAAGTGTTTTATTAGCGATCAAAACTAGTCTATTTCTATAATTACTTGTACAAGGGTACACAATAATTAGATCTGCTAAACTATGCTCATGGGCATTAAGGTGCATATCCTCAATTAACTTAAATTACCTCATGTATAATTTAAGTTTGCAGTATGGAGTACGGATGGACCAAAAATTTGCAATGGTTGTATTGCACGTTTTTGCAAAAATCAAAACGAAGTATGCCTAGCTTGATAAATGATAATTAATTATTTATTATGTTGTTTGTTGGTTGGTTTAGAAAATGGTTAACCTTTACTACTGCACGCCAGCAAAAACGTAGGTTTTTTCATTAGTGCAGTAGATTTAAATAGTAAAGAGTTAAATCGTCTTTATTAATAAAGTAAGTATCAAAGTAAAGTATCTTCAGATTTGGAACACCACTTTAAATGGAAAAAGAAATTTGTGACCCACTTCTTCACTAGAAGATCTTTGCTTTGATGTCTTCTAACCTAGGAGGGACCAACCCAAGCAAAAACAACAAAAAAGAAGTTTCTCTGTAAACCTAACTTAACAAAATACTTTAATTTGCTACTTTCATTATGCTGCAGTCCAAGGCAAAACAGTAGATTTTACATTATTCCAAATGGCAAGTGGCAGGCAAGTGGACATGAACAAAAGACTAGACTAAATATTGTTGTGTGAATCATCATATTAAAAATAAGGGTACTCACAGCTAGTTTTAACAGAATGCAGGGTCCTTTATAGACAGTATGGATTGCAACTTTTCTGCAAAAAAGCCACAGTTTGCACCAACACCAGCATCTGTCCCTAAATTTTGACACAGAAGCCACAGTCTGCACATGTTGTATAGGAAGATGACCTTAGGTCAGTGTCTTTCAGGACCGTACTTGGTAGAAATAAGTCTTTCAACTTCCGTAAATGTCTTGTATACTTTCTTCTATGCTCAGATTGTAGCTGGGGCCTTGTTTCTTTTAGCTAAGCAATGGAGAGTGCCATTTTGTGTCAGGATGAAACATCAACGCCTGCCAATTATCAAGTCAAAAACTGTTCTTTCATGGTTTAAATCATATTTTCTTACTTCATAATTAAATTTAAGCCCTTCTGACCTTTTTAAAATTGATGTAGTTACAAAATCAATCAAAATATTCATTTTTTAAGTAGCAGAATTGCTTTCTTCTTTTTTACTCCTAAAGAGATCAGATGTCATAGACTGTACAATCATAGAAGGGAATGTATAAAACTGAAAGAAAATTTTAGAATTGAAAAATTATAGTTTCTGACTTTTCACCCATCGACCTAAGGTCACCTCCATGGGCAGCTGGTGCTGCCCAGGCTCCCGGCTAAGGCAGCTGGTGCTTTATTTGGATTGTCCCCTGTGGATTTGCAGATAGATGACCACGGGAAAAAGAGGTCACCAGCAGATTGAAAGAATCCCTAATGCTAAGTGCATAGGCCGCATGCTCCTATTCTACAATTGCTGCCTAACCAATACTCTTTATGTTGGGCAGTTTACACCCAATCAAAGGCATTGCTTAAAAATAAACTAAATACTAGGCTACCTAAACTAAATTACTAAATACCTAATGAATGAAAATCCAAGGGATTAAAGTCGTCCCTTCCTAATGAATGTCATTCCACGCTTTAGCTTTTTTTTAAATTTCGCGCTGATCTTTGTAATATAAGCCAGTGTTGCGACATAAGTATTTTCAAGAAGACTGACCATAATGTCCAATCTATAAGAATTTGTCAGCCTTCGTTTGAAAAATTCGAATTCTCCCTGAAGATCCCTAAAAACCCTTACTTTACTCCAGATTTCCCTAAATCCCTAGATTCAAAATAAGTGTCCCTAAAAGAAGTGATTTTCCCCTAAAATAGGGTAATCTCCCTAGAAGTGGAAGCCCTGATTGTCAGCCCAAATGACTTGTTTCGACCAGGTACTCGTAATGTAGCACCCAAAGGAAGCCATTCGCCAAGAAAGAAGTTTAATGAAAGACATCGTGGTGGTTTTTCATGTGATTTTTATGACAATAAACACCGAAGTGAGTTAGCGGATATAAATAACCGCACTCGTGAGTATTATCATGTTGCCTTTCCCCCGACTAAGACTAGTAACGAGCAATCTCAACCAAAGGCTAGTGATGTTAACGTGCTAACAGAAGGCTTAGAAACATAGGATATAGAGGGCCATATACTGAGTCTAGTTTCATGGAACATACAAGGATTACGTGATAAGTTGACCTATTTATATGACGATTTATTTTCGTTTGATGTGATTTCGCTTATTGAAACATGGAACGATTGTTCTCCTATATCACCTCTCCCCTGGTATTTCGTTGAACAGACCGTGCGTAATGTAGCAAGAAATAATAGACATTATGGTGGCATTTTGGTTTTGGTTAAAGCATCTGCTATTGACGGCTATGAGAGAATTACTAGTAGATCTGAAAACTTGCTTTGGCTGTCTATTTATTTTAAATGTGGGAAGAAATTAATTTTGGGTGTAGTGTATATACCTCCACAGAATAGTTCGTACAATCGAGAAAATACTTGGGAAATTTTAGGAGAAGAATTTTCGTTAATACAAGAAAGTTATAAAGATCTGGATTGTGTGTTAATGGGGGATTTCAATGCTTATACCAGCCTGGAGGCTGAGATCTCAGATGTGTTGATCCCAGATTTAGGTGATTTTGTCCCAATTTGTTGTAGAATACCACGAAGCAACAAGGATGAAAAAAGAAAAATAAATGTATGGGGAAGAAAGCTCCTGGCGTTTTGTGGGGAACATGGTCTGATGATTGCGAATGGTAGGTTTGGGAATGATAAGGGCAGGGGCGAGTTCACTTGCCTTTCGGGTCCAACTCCAAGTGTTGTAGATTATGTGCTAATTAATACGCAATTTGTACCTGAATCAATAAATATAGGAGTATTAGATTTAGTTGGATCTGATCATAGAGCTATTATGCTTGAGGTAAATATTGGGCAGTTTGTGAACCACGGTTCACGAGTAAGAAATTTCTATAATGCGGATTATAGAAAAATAGGTTTAGAAAAACGAATTAGAAATGATTTAACAGATAAAGATATTGAGGCATTTAGAAGGGAGCTCTTGGACTCGCATGTAAAAAATAAGTTGAAAGCGTTAGAAGACAATTAAATGAAATAATGTTCAGTTGTGCAGAATCATGTGGCCTGACTAAAAAAAAAAAAAAAAAAAAAAAAATGAGGGATATTTTGACTTGGATTGCAAGTTAATGAAAGAAGAAGCAAAATATTTATTAAATCGTTTGAATGAATTTGATAGCGCGGAAGATCAAAGTCTAAAATTGGCTAAATATAAAGATAAAAGAAGAGAATATAAAATTTTAATAAAAAGAAAAAAAAAGAGTACGAGAATAAGAAGAAACTGGCTATTGCTGATGATTTTAGAAATAAAGATTTTAAAAAGTTTTGGGGTTATATAAAGAATGATAGTGGAGAAATGTTAATACCCAGGCTGTTCCGGAAGCTGATTCATGGCCTGATTACCTAAATAATTTAGAAGGTGTTTGTGCAGATCTTCAGGAGGTAGCGCATACTCCAGAGATGGTTATATATCCCATGAGAGAACATGATTACGATTTAGTTGGTGATGTGAATGGCCAAGAGATTAAGTCAATATTTAAGAATTTAAAAGGTGGTACTGCTGCGGGTGTTGATGGTATACCAATATTGTTATTTAAGAATTTTCTTTCAATTTTGATGCCGATAATTGTTCTTCTTTGTAATAAGGTGTTAAGGTCAGGGCAATGGCTAAGCGCTTGGAAGACATCATTGTTTATACCACTTTTTAAGAGAGGAAACCCGAAGGCTCATGAAAATTATCGTTTAATAGCACTTGTCCCTGCTTTAAGTAAGGTTTTGGAGAAATTTTTAGATACCAGGCTTTCCAATTGGTTAAATAAAAATAATTTAATACATGAGGAACAAGGAGGTTTCAGGACAGGGTATGGGACGACAGATAGTGTGTTTATTTTAAAGGCATTAATAGATAAATATGGAAAGGGTAAAACTTGTCTTTATGTGGGATTTCTGGATCTCCATAAGGCTTTTGATAGTGTCGACAGAGAGTTATTGAAGGATGCCATGCTAAATATTGGCCTTCCCCATTCATTTGTTAGATTGATAGTGAGCATGTATACTTGTGTGAGTGGAATCATTGTGTTGCGAGAGCAACACTTTGGTTTTGTCGTGTTTTTTTTTTTGTTCCTAGCACCCCGATTTCAGCTTATTCCTAGAAAGTAGTAAGGGTCTAACCTCTGCGGTTTTTACGGAAAGTGTGGACCTTAGGCCGGATTGATGAATATGACTTTACATTTTGGAAAGCTTCGTAGAACTCTTGCCTGGTGCCAAAAAGGATGGTTTTTGCTTGTCCTTGAGCCAGAGCCTATAGTGTGTGAAGTGAAGAGGAGTTGTATAGCCTATGTCAGAGAGGACTATCTGAAGTTATGCAGCCAAGCTTTCGTTTCATCAAACCATGTTTCTGCTTTCGAGTGGAAAGCTCCGTTCTAGCAGGCAAGCAGGCAGGCACCAGTTTCAAATTGAAGATGGACTAAAATCTATAAGTGTTAAATATATGCGACAGTTACCCTGCCCCACAGCCAATATATCTTCTTTGAGTGATAAATAGAAAAATTTAGAGAAGCAAAAAAGCGGCATTTTCCCACTGAGTTTATCATTCGGTTTTTCGCACTTGGGATTGCGGTAGAGAAATGGTATCAGATGTGCCTCTTAAACTTTAAAAGTTCTCTCATTGCTAAAGAAATTAGAGTTTATCCTTTGCTCCTTTCTAAGTGATGACGTTAGAAAGTTGGCCTACGGCAAAAAAGTCAACTTTTGAACTAAGACAGATAGATTTTTTTTTTGACGGCAGTCGATAGCTTTTGATGAGCTGATTAAAGTATATGTCATCCATTTTTTTGTATAAAAATTCCTTCATGAGATATACCAGTTTGAAAGTTTAAAGGGGTTGACAACTTCAGTAGTAAGGTACACACTGAAACCAAAAATAGGCCGATACCAATTGTGAGACATATAGGGGAGTTGTAAGCAACAGTCGGCTGTTAGCTCATAATCATCCTCGGCAGTGAGGGGTTCGCAACTCTTAGTAGTTGGTGTACCTATTTTTGTTTCCGTTGTATTTGATGGTAAGACCAATTTGGTTCCAGTGGTAAGACATGTAGGGGACTTGTAAGTAATAATCGGCTGTAAGGCTACAATCATCTTTAGCAATGAGGAGTTTGCAACTTTTGCGAGTTGGTGTACCTAGTATGTATTTTAGCATCCTTACAGATTAACAACTTCAGCGTTTAGTCGCAGCGAGGAAACAAAACCAAAGTGTTGCTCTCGCAACACTTTACTCGGCGAAGCCGAGAAAAGGTTGCCGCAACACCTCACGTTGCCCATGCAACGTAGATCTAGTTCAAGTTGGTAATAGGTTTTCGAAGCTTTTTGATATTAAGCGGGGAGTAAAACAGGGCAGCACCCTTTCACCTAAGTTGTTTAATATTTTTATTAATGATGTTGTTAATTTTCTAGAGAATAGATGGGCTCCGAAAGTTAGCCTAGGGACTCAAAAACTATCTCTCTTATTATTTGCAGATGATATTGCTTTGGTGGCTAATAAACCGCAAGATCTACAGACTCTTTTGAATCTCATAGAAGAATATTTGCATATAAAAAAGTTAAGGCTGAGTACTGAAAAGAGCGAAGTTGTTATTTTTAAAAAAAAGGAAGGTTGGGGACGATGAAAAATATACATTTAAATTTAATAATAAAGAACTATTTATAAGTAAAAGAATAAAATATTTAGGCTTTATCTTATCGGATAATGGAAGCCCAAGGAGTCATGTTGATGAAATAATTAAGAGAGGTAGGGTGGCCATGTCAGCTATATTTAGAAACCCGACGATAATGGGGATCAAAAACCTAAAAATGCATAAAAGAATATTTAACACAAAAATTTTACCCGTGATAGAATATGGAGCAGAGATATGGGGTGGAGAAACGGTGCAGCAACTGGAGTCCCTTCAGCTCCAGTATTATAAAAGAGTGTTTGGTCTGCATCAGACAACTCATTCACAGATTCTGAAAGGTGATATGGGCCTGTTTTCTTTAAAGCTACGTAGGTATATTTTGATGCTTAGATTCTGGTTGAAGTTAACTAAGAGTAATGAAGATAGAATAGTAAGAGCGGCATATGAAGAGATGTTGAAATGTGTTTTAAAAACCTCGTGGCCATCCCAAATTAAATCATTACTAGAAAAAGTAGGAATGCCTTATTTATGGATAAATGGTCTTTGCTCTCGTGATGTACCAACAAATTTAGAAAGCCAGGTACGATTTATATTAGAGAGTCAGGAAATTCAGACAAGAGCTGGTTTTTGATTCTACAACCCTGCAACATTATAATCAGGCAAAACCTAGTTTTGGGGAGGAAGTTTATTTTAAATTTAACTTACCGGCTATGATTCTACGTCGTTGGATTCAGCTTAGGCCAAATTGTCTTCCAATCCAGAACAGGCAAAAAACGTTCGACAAAAATAAAATGATAGTTGGTCCGGATAGGCGGTATGTTTGTCCCCTTTGTAAAGATGATGATGAAGACTTGGATCATTTTCTCCGGAAATGCCCGGTGCTCTTGGATTTACGGGAAATTTATTTGCATGGGGTTAATTTGATGCTTCCGGGTATTCTACAAAATAGTAACCCAACCACAATATTTCGAGTGGGAGTATATATAGATAAATCTTTAATAAGAAGAAAAAAGTTGTATATGATTAATTTCTTTTGTAGTTAGATTAGGTACTTTTTGCGTTGAATTCTGTTTTTTGTGCGTGTTCGTACTGTTGTTAATTTCCTTGCTTGTTTGTTATTTATTTATATTTTTGTGTATATGGCCCACGGGTTTTTGAAATACACATCTATCTATCTATAGCAATCGCAAATTCTGTCGGTCTGTTGGTGTCTTGGTCCCAGTTTTGGTAGTTTAGGCACTTCCAGATAAGCTAGGACAATGAAATTTGGCAGGTATATCAGTAACAAGACCAGATTAAATTAGAAATATCGTTTCCCCGATTCAACCATCTGGGGGGACGGTTAATTCGGAAAAATTAGAAAAAAATGAGGTATTTTTAACTTACAAACTGATGATTGGATCTTAATGAAACATAATAGTTAGAAGGATATCTTATCTCAGAGCTCTCATTTTAAATCCCGACCGGATCCGGTGACATTGGGCGGAGTTGGAGGGGGAACCTAAAATTTTGGAAAACACTTAGAGTGGAGGGATAGGAAAAACTTGGCGGGAAACATAAGCACAAGTCCTAGATGCGTAATTAATATAACTGGAACGGATTCGCTCTCTTTGGAGGAGTTGGGAGAAGGGTTAATTCTGAAAAATTAGAAAAAGTAAAGAATTTTTAACTTACGAAGGAGTGATCGGATCTTAATGAAATTTCATATTTAGAAGGACATCGTAACTTTGCCATTGGGGGGGGGGGGGTCGGAAATCTTGGAAAACACTTAGACTGGAGAGATCAGGATGAAACTTAGTGGGAAGAATAAGCAGAAGTCCTAGATAGGTGATTCACATAACTGAACTGAATCCGCTTTCTTTGGGGGAGTTGGAGGGAGTGTTAATTCGGAAAAATCGAGGTATTTTTAACTTACGAACGGGGGATCGGATCTTAATGAAATTTGATATTTAGAAGGATATTGTGTCCTAGAGCTCTTATTTTAAATCCCGGCTGGATATGGTGGCATTGGGGGGAGTTGGAGGGGGGAACCTAAAATCTTGGAAAACGCTTAGAGTGGAGGGATCGGGATGACACTTGGTGGGGAAAATAAGCACAAGTCCTAGATACGTGATTGACAGAACCGGAACGGATTCGTTCTCTTTGGAGGAGTTGGGGGGAGGATTAATTCTAAAAATTAGAAAAAAATGAAGTATTTTTAGGTTATGAAGAAGAGATTGGATCTTAATGCAATTTCATATTTAGAAGGATCCCGTAATTCAGATCTCTTATTTTAAGTCCCAACCGGATTCAGTGTCATTGGGGGGGGGGGGGGGCTTGGAGGGGGAGGGGCCGGAAATCTTGGAAAATGCTTTCCAAGATTTCCTTGGAAATCTTAGAGATGAGAGATCAGAATGAAGCTTGGTGGAAACAAAAGTCCTAGATACGTGATTGACATAAGTGGAACGGATTCGCTCTCTTTGGGGGAGTTGGGGGGAGGGTAAATTAGAAAAAATTAGGTATTTTTAACTTACAAAGAAGTGACCGAATCTTAATAAAATTTCATATTTAGAAGGACCTCGTAACTCAGATCTCTCATTTAGACTTCAGACCAGGTCCAGTGTCATTGGGGAGTTGGGAACTGGAAATCTTGGAAAACGCTTAGAGTGGAGAGATCAGGATGAAACTCGGTAGGAAGAACATGCACAAGTCCTAGATACGTGATTGACATAACCCGACTAAATCCGCTCTCATTGGGGGAGTTGGAGGGGGAAACTGGAAATCTTGGAAAACGCTTAGAATGATTGAGGTATTGAGATATGAGAATAATTGAGGTATTTCTAACTTAAGAACGGATGACCGTTTCTGAGGTATTTTTGAATTTGATATTTAGAAGGAACTCATATCTCAGAGCCCTTATTTTAAATCCCGACTAGATCTGGTAACAATGGGGGGGAGTTGGAGGGGGAAACCGGAAATCTTGGAACACGCTAAGAGTGGAGTGATCGGGATGAAACTTGGTGGATAGAATAAGCAAATGTCGTAGGTACGTGATTGACGTAACCGGACGGGATCCAATCTCTATGGGGGAGTTGGGGGGGGGGGGGTCCCAGCGCTTTGATGAGTTCGTTGCTTCTGGACGTGCTAGGGCGATGAAAATTGGTTGGCGTCTCAGGGACCTGCACAAATTGACTTGATAAAGTTGTTTTCCCCTATTAGACCATCTGGGGGGGTTGAAGGGAGAGGAAAAATTATAAAAATGAGGTATTTTTAACTTACGAGTGGGTGATCGGATCTTAATGAATTTTGATATTTAGAAGGACTTCGTGTCTCAGAGCTCTTATTTTGAATGTCGACCGGCATTAAGGCTCTGATTATCCTTTTAAATTAATCTATTGATTCTCAGAATTTTGCTATAGCTCATGCCATATGAGCTCTTGGCTGTTGGCTCTTCCGACCTCGTCACAAATACCATATGAGCTCTTACCTCTTGTTAGCAACTGTGATTTTATTTTTGTACATTTTGATGAGAGTGAAGAGCTGATTTACGCTGATTCTGGATATAAAAGTTCATAACTTTTGAAATAACAAATGAAAACCGTTCTTAGTAGAATATTTGTTTCAAAAAGGTGATTGCCCAAAAAATATGTCTTTTGAGTTTTGCAGTTGATAACTTGAAATGAGGTGAATTTAAAGCTGCGCGCACCAGTGCTTCTATGACTAGAGCAGTGGTTCCCACCGGGGCAGTTGTTTGGGGATGGGGCAAGGGGGAAAGTTGCTCCCCCCAATAATGTGGAGAAAAAGCTATTAGACATCTCATGGCCCTTGACTATCCGGATATGGACCCCTCTTGCCCTCCCCCTAACTAAAATGCTGGAGATTCGACCCGGTTCCCACCCAATTTCGGGCCATGCCCCACCTAGGCATTTCTAAAATCCGGATGAGCCCCTCATGATGTTTAAAATTTTAAATTTGTTCACTTAAAGGAAGCTTAAAAGGCCATTAACTTGGATTTTTTCAACTTGTCCTCTAGGCATATTTATGCTAATGAAAAATAATGTCTGTATAAAACACTATTTATAGGTGTGTACACAAGTGTATACGTCTCGTCCACGACCCACCGAAATACTGCCATCCCCTACCGGTGGGGCCTGCACCCCACGTTGGGAATCATGGGCCTAGAATGTTCCGACTTCATATTTTATTATTAAGGAGAAAAGTGCGTAAGAGGTATGGGAGGGGGAATAAATCTATAAAAATGATGTTAGACACCCTGCCCCAATACATCAAGAGTATTTGAAAAGGTTACCCGTATAAGTTGTGTTGCTAATGACTTCCTTCGTGAACAATCCGTATTATTTGTATTTTGATCGTATGGCACGTAAACTCAGGGTTGCCACCCGGCGAGGAGAAAACACTAGATTTTAATGATTTTTTGTTTGATATAGTGATTTTCTTCAATGATCTAGTTATTTGTATGCTGATTTTATGATTTCTTGTTTAGGCAATATGAAAAATCATTAGAAATAGTGCTAAATCACTAGAGCTGGTAACCCTGCGCACACCTCTTGTCAATCTGATTGAATTAAGAAACTTTCTTTGGTTCCTTGTGACAAATATGACTTAGCTTATTGTTTCGAATATTCCCATGCAAATGGTGAAAAATACTTCCTTTATCTGGATCTGAACTACCGTGTGTGGATTTAATTTTGCACGGAGAAATTTGTTACTAAGGGATCTTTGACCTACGAACGGCGTTGTTGAGCCTCTTATCTATTCGTGCAGGTATTTAGAAAATAGATAAGCCAGTAAATCTAGTTAATCACTTTGTCTTGTATAATTTGGATTGTGTTTTCTTCAAGCATGAATAGAAACACTTATGAGTATGGCGTTTCTAAAACTCTTTCATTGTATTCTTTTTTTCGTATTATTCAAAAAAAATTATTGCATGAAAAAAAGAAGAAAAGTATATTCATTTATAAGCAAGTTAGCTAAATTTTAAACGAGCCGAAATTGGATAGCAGTTGTGTAGTTTATACTGTAAATTTCTTCTCAGTATTCCCTTGTAGAGGCCATAACCTTTGCTAAGCTAAGTCTCGTTCGATTTACTTTATTAGTTTAACAAATAAGTGGATTTTGCCGTTTTTTTTGCAATTATTAGTTAACTCTGAGAGATTTGATTTGACGAACGAATTCTTAACTAACTGAAAAGTTGACAATTAGAGATAAGATTTATTCCTCATGAAGTACATATACAATATTACATTTTACTATTCCCTCAAGTGAAACTGCTATTAAGAATTCTTAGTTGATAGAAATCTACAAAGAATTTCTGGCAAACAATTCGAGCTCAGCAGCTCATGCTTGGCTCTATGGTAAAAGGCTTGGCTCTTTCAAAATCTGATGATTCATTTAAAAATTTTAAGATTTGAATGATGCAGCTGTTTATTAAATGCGCTCATTCAGCCAGGGGTGAATCTCCAGCATCTTTATTGGGGGAGAGGGATGAGGGGTTCATATCCGGACATTCAAGGCTGTATAATTTTTCCTCCGAATTATTGGGGGAAACTGCCCCCCTCCGTATGACGCCCCTGCATTCAGTGGCTGTATTTTTAATGCTGGAGTTTACTTCTTTTCTTGTAAAAGGAAACTAGAGGTGCAGAATTTTCACAAAAAGATTGATTTCTTGTTAGCCAACAGATTTTGACCTACTTTGTTATTTTGGCTGTTTTAGGCCAAAGGACAAAGACCAGGTTTTTTTTTTATTTTGGCCTCAGATTCCTAAGCCTGATGATTCTTAATGTTTGCATGGCTCACGTTGTAGCAACTTCGAATTTTCTGCCAAACTTTCAGTTCTATTTGCAAAAACCCTGTAAACTTTTTAAGTTTACTTTCTGGCAAATAAAACCCTAAAAGCGAAAAAAAGTAGACTTGTTAGTTAACTAAGTTGTGTTAAATTGAACGCAACCCTAACCGTTCTGGTAGGACTTTCCGTAGATAGAAAGATTTGGTTTTTGCTGAAAACTAAAATATTCCCGTTGAAGACTTTCCAATAAAAGAGGAACTCTATCACCAACCATTGTTACATTTTAAATTTCCAAATGACCATTATCCTCTATAATCTAAAATTACTCCAATTCGATGCAACTGAGATCAGTGTGGCCAAATGCCTGATATGTGACAGCGCAGCAAGGGAAACGGAATTGTGCTAATGGCGCAATTTCGCTATTTCTTTTTTAGATGATCCGGCTTAGAAGTTCTCGTGAAACTTGATAGTGCAGGCATGATTGCCCCCCCCCCAATAAAAAGAACAAGGAAGTCATATATAATGTTACCAGATGGGGTGCAAATTGTCCACATTTGTCTTTCAGAAAGCTGTAACTCAAAATTGGTAAATTCAGTATTTATTGACAGATTCTGAAGTCTGAACCAGTTTAAAAATTTTTTGATAGATTTCATTTGCTATTGTGGTCGAAATTTTCAGTTCTCTGTTTTCAGATCTCTAGTTTGACAAAGATATTTTTCTTAGATCTCTGGTTTTTACTTATTAAGTTATCTTGAGCAATAACAACACGAAAATAACAAATATTACCTAATTCATTCAATATATCAATATTTGTCAACAGAATCATGGGATTTTTGATTCTTTCTGACGATCCGTTTTCCGGAAGCGAGCATTCTTTGAACTTTTTTGGACCTTTCACGCTGTTTAGGTACTTTACTCACTTCCAATTGTATTTTCTTGGGTCTATCACGTTTTTTGTGAGCTTCAACAACCACTTCCGATTCAGATCCATCAGTTTTGGGTGTACCTGGTAATTTTAAGCCTCGACCTCGACTTTACCGAAAGTAAAGTCCCCAGTAATGTTAAATCTCCACCTTTAGCGATTGGAGACTCAGTAAATTTTTACAACAAATTTCTTTCCAGTATATCTACCTAATGCAGTAGCACGGCTTCTTAGAGCAGCTATACCTATTGAAGTGTAGCTTTTCTCTCTTCTTTGGAAAAATTCGGAAAATGACAAAGATATTTTTCTCAGATCACTGGTACGCCAGAGAATTAAATAAAAATGCAAATTCAAGAAATTCTTACAGAAAAAAAATACTTGACAATGTTTAAGGTCGTATTTTACATTAATTTATGACTCACTTACAACATTCTTCCCTATCAACAATGAAAAATTGTGATTTAAGAACTAAAAAAGACAAAGGTACTCTGTACTCTAAAGACACTCTATTAAATAAGCTCAACATAATAAGGTACACGAAAAAGGTACAATATAAATAAAATAATACAAAAACAAGGAAGTTGAACGTGCAGTCGATGTAGATAACTAGTAGACGAGATTTTCTGATGAAAAACAGAAGAGAAATATGTGAAGAACAAAAGAGGAGCGTTATCTTTGGAGGTCGGTTCTCCCCAAAATGTCATTTAGATAACCGACATCAAAGTTTACTTCCTCGTGCAATGCTTTTTACGGTACTTGGTATTAACCAAGTGACATATAGCAATCGCAAATTCTGTCGGTCTGTCTGTCGGTCCCGGTTTTGCTTCTTTAGGCACTTCCAGGTAAGCTAGGACGATGAAATTTGGCAAGCGTATCAGGGACCGGACCAGATTAAATTAGAAATAGTCGTTTTCCCGATATGACTATATGGGGGGGGGGGGGATTGGGGGCCGGTTAATTCGGAAAAATAGAAAAGATGAAGAATTTTTAACTTATGAGCAGGTGATGGGATCTTAATGAAATTTGATGTTTGGAATGATATTGTGTCTCAGAGTTCTTATTTTAAATCCCGACCGGATCTGATGACATTGGGAGGAGTTGGAGGGGGGAAACCTAAAATCTTGTAAAACATTTGGAGTGGAGGGATCGGGATGAAACTTGATGAAAAAATAAGCACAAGTCCCATATACACGATTGAAATAATCGCAACAGATCCGCTCTCTTTGGGGTAGTTGGGGGGGGGGGGTAATTCTGAAAAATTGGAAAAAATGATGTATTTTTAACTTACGAACGGGTGATCGGATCTCAATGAAATTTGATGTTTAGAAGGATATCGTGTCTTAGAGCTTTTATTTTAAATCCCGACCAGATCTGGTGACATTGAGGGGGTGGGAGTTGGGAGGGAAAACCTTAAACTTGGAAAACACTTAGAGTGGAGGGATCGGGATGAGACTTGGTGGGAAAAATAAACACTAGTCCTAGATACATGATTGACATAAACGGAACGAATCCGCTCTCTTTGGGGAAGTTTGGGGGGGGGGTTTATTTCTGAAAAATTATAAAAAATGAAGTATTTTTAACTTACGAAAGGGTGATCGGATCTCAATGAAATTTGATATTTAGAAGGATATCGTGTCTCAGAGCTCTTATTTTAAACCCGACCGGATCTGTTGACATTGGGGGAAGTTTGGGGTAGGGAAACCTAAAATCATGGAAAACGTTTAGACTGGAGGGATCGGGATGAAACTTGGTGGAAAAAATAAGCAGAAGTCTTACATACGTGATTTACATAATTGGAACGGATCCGCTCTATTGGGGGGGGGGGGGTTCATTCTAAAAAATAAGAAAAAATGACGTATTTTTAACTCACGAAGGAGTGATCGGATCTTCATGAAACTTCGTATTTAGAAGGACCTCGTAACTCAGATCTCTTATTTTAAATCTCAACCGGATCAAGCGTAATTGGGGGGGGGCAGTTGGGGGGACCGGAAATCTTAGAAAATACTTAAAGCGGTGAGATCAGGATGAAACTGGATGGGAAGAATAAAAACATGTCTAAGATACGTGACTGACATAACCGGACCGTATCTGCTCTCTGTGGTGGAATTGGGGGGGGGGTAATTTTAAAAATTGAGGTATTTGTAACTTACGAAACGGTGACCAGATCTTAATAAAATTTGATATTTAGAAGGATCTTGTGCTTTAAAGTTCTAATTTTAAATTCCGACCAGATCCTGTGACATTGGGGGGAGTTGGAGGGGGAAACCAGAATTCTTGGAAAGCGTGAAAATTTGGGGTATTTTTATCTTACGAATAGATGATTGGATCTTAATGAAATTCGATTTTTAGAATGAATTCATGTCTCAGAGCTCTTATTTCAAATCCCGACCAGATCTTTTGACATTGGGTGGAGTTTGAGGGGGAAATCTTGGAAAAACACTTGGAGTGGAGGAATCGGGATGAAGCTTGGTGGATAGAATAAACAAATGTCCTTGATACGTGATTGACAGAATCGTACTGGTTTCGCTCTCTTTGGGGGAGTTGGGGTGAGGGGTTCAGTGATTTGGCGAGTTTGGTGCTTCTGGACGTGCTAGGACGATTAAAATTGGTAGGCGTGTCAGGGAGCTGCACAATTTGACTTGATAAAGTCGTTTTCCCAGATTCGACCCTCTGGGGGGCTAAAGGGAGAGGAAAAATTAGAAAAAATTAGGTATTTATAACTTAAGAGTGGGTGATCGGATCTTAATGAATTTTGATATTTAGAAGGACATCGTGACTCAGAGCTCTTATTTTAAATCCTGACCGGCATTAAGCCTCTTATTTTCCTTTTTAAATCAATTTATTGATTCATAGAATTTTCTTAGAGCTCATACCATATGATCTCTTGGCTCTCAGCTCTTCTTGCCTCGTCACAAGTGCCATATGAGCTCTTAGCTCTTGTTTTAAATTGGAATTCTAAGCTTCAAGAAGATGCAAATTAGTCTTGTTAAAAGACTTGAACTGGGTTCGAGAACGAAATGTTTTGTAGTTTATAAGAATATAAATTAGAACGACAAGAATAACGGAGTCAAAGATAAAAGATCAGACCAGCCGTTATTATGGCAACTATTTATAAAATTGCAGATCAAAGGCAATGGTCTGATTTTTTCTTCAGTCTCATTAAACAAAAGCCAAAGACATATACATGAGACAAAAGTCTTCTTGGTAAGGTTTTTTAATAGTACTGGCTGTTATTTTATTTGTCTTTCCCTTTTAATGAACTTTAAATTAGTTTTGAACTTTTATAAAATCAAATATAATTTTTATCTTCGACTAGTATTCAAGATCATTATCTAAGTTAGGCAACAAAGAAAGAAAATATTAACTTCTAGAAAATAGCGAACCTTCCTTTCATATTACTCAAAATTTTCTCGAAAATCCCGTCTCACTCGGTTGGTTTTTTTAATGGTCCCGGCAGGGCTACGCGGGATGCTCGTTTATCTTGATTTTTGTTGCGCTACCCCGGCACACCTTCGCCGTAGGCCTTTATATATTGATTTTCATTGTCGCTTATCTTCTAAACAAAGATAATGTGCGTCTCTTCTTAATGTCATGAGTTCACCGTAGGCTCAATACAAACACCCTGGGAAAAATGCAAATTCTAAATTAAAGATATAACCTTTTTAGAGCGTTTATGGTCATAAACGTAAATATGCCAGTTTTAAGAAAAAAATACGTAGCGGATTTCGAGCCCGGGCTGCGGCACTCGGCATATGACAGGCTTGTATATATTGATTCGCGTTGTAAGTAGCAACCTCCAAAAGAATCACCTTTGCTTGACACTCTTTTCTCAGGAAAATGAAGAGCTCCACAGGGAATACATATACCGTTGAAGGGTCCCAATGACTTGTAATTAACACTTACGTAGTTTATGGCATCTTTGTAGGTTTGTGATGGGTTTTGCATCACATTTTGTTGGTGTCGAAGATTGTGAGGGCGTTGTTCTTCTAACGTAATATTTTTGTGGCACTTGATATTTACCAAGTGACATACAGCGATCGCAAATTC
Source organism: Artemia franciscana (assembly GCF_032884065.1). Taxonomy (NCBI): domain Eukaryota; kingdom Metazoa; phylum Arthropoda; class Branchiopoda; order Anostraca; family Artemiidae; genus Artemia; species Artemia franciscana. The sequence continues at coordinate 20,213,630 of NC_088878.1, forward strand.
TGTCGGTCTGTCTGTCAGTCCCGGTTTTGTTAGTTTAGGCAATTCCAGATAAACAAGGACGATGAAATTTGGCAGGCGTATCAGGGACCAGACCATATTAAATTAGAAATAGTCATTTCCTTGATTCGACCATCTGGGGGTGAGTGGGGGACGGTTAATTCGAAAATTTAGAAAAATATGAGGTATTTTTAACTTGCGAACGGGTGATCGGATCTTAATGAAATTTGATATTTGGAAGGATAACGTGTCTCAAAGCTCTTATTTCAAATCCCGACCAGATCCGGTGACATTGGGAGGAGTTGGAGGGGGAAACCTAAAATCTCGGAAAACGCTTGAAGTGGAGGGACCAGGATGAAACTTGGTAGTAAAAATGAGCACAAGTCCTAGATACGTGATTGACATAACCAGAACGGATCCGCTCTCTTTATGGGAGTTTGGGGAATGATTAATTCTAAAAAAATTAGAAAAAATGAGGTATTTTTAACTTTCGAAGGAGTGATTGGATCTTAGTGAAATTTCGTATTTAGAAGGACCCCGTAATTCAGATCTCTTATTTTAAATCCCAACCGGATCCAGTGTCTTTGTGGGGAGTTGGGGGGGAGGGGGAACCGGAAATCTTGGAAAAGGCTTAGAGTGGAGAGATAAGGATGGAACTTGGTGGGAAGAATAACCACAAGTCCAAGATACTTGAATGACATAACCGGACCAGATCCACTCTCTTTGGGGGAGTTGGGAGGGGGATAATTCGGAAAAATTATAAAAAATGAGGTATTTGTAGATTACGTACGGGTGATCAGATCTTAATGAAATTTAATATTTAGGATCCGACCAGATCTGGTGACATTGCGGGGAGTTGGAGGGGGAAACTAGAAATCTTGGAAAACGTGAAAATTACTACTACTACTACTACTGCTAATAAGTCACTGCAGCACCAAGCCGCCTGAGGCCAACACAGCTACGCACGCTCCTCCTCCAACCTAATCTATTTAAAGCCTCCCTCTTTACACCCTCCCAGGAAGTTCCCATTTCCTTTAAATCTTTATTTATGACATCCTCCCAACCCAGACAAGGACGACCTGCTTTCCGTGTAGCCCCAGACGGTTGGCCAAAAAGGACAATCTTCGGTAATCTGTCATCCTTCATCCGTAGAACGTGGCCTAGCCATCTCAACCTTTCTTTCATTATAGCCCCAGAAAGCGGGATTGAAACACACTTTTCATACAACCTACTGTTTGAAATACGGTCAGTCAGCCGGGTACCCAGAACAATCCGTAGGCAATTTCTCTGGAAAACATCTAGTAAATTTTCATCTGCTTTTCGGAGTGCCCATGCTTCAGAACCATATTTGACCACTGTCATCACTGTAGCTTCCAGTATTCTAATCTTGGTTTGTAGACTTATCTTTCTATTCTTCCAAACTTTTTTTAACTGTGAAAAAACACCCTGGGCCTTAGTTATTCTACTTTTGACATATTCATTGCTCCCACCATCTTTACTAATAATACTACCAAGGTAACTGAAGCTCCCAACCTGATCAATCTTTTCGTTACCTAATGTCACCTGTTCATCTTCACTTATTCCTAGCCTTAGTGACTTAGTCTTCTTAACATTAATTTTCAAGCCTATTTTAGCAGCCTAAACTCGTAAAACCTCTAAAAATTCATTCATTTTGCTCATACTTTCATCTAATATGCTTAAATCATCAGCATAATCTAAGTCCAGGAGCTTTCTTCCTCCCCATTTCATTCTATGGTCTCCAATTGCCTTTCCTGTGCTCCTTAAGACGAAGTCCATCAAAATGATCCATATAAAGGGGGATAGAACACAACCCTGCTTAACTCCTGATTTAATACAAAACCAGTTGCTAACCTCATTTTCTACCTTAACGGCAGCAGTATTATTCTCGTACATAGCGCAAATCACTTTAATGTATTTTACAGGTATACCATATAACGACAAGACCTTTGTTAACGCTGTTCTATCAACAGAATCGAAAGCTTGCTCATAATCGATAAAACTGAGGACCAAAGGTGTTTGACAACGAAGGGACTTCTCAATTATTAACCTAAGAGTGAAAACATGGTCGACACATCCTCTTCCTTTTCTAAAACCGCATTGTTCTTCCCTTAAAACTTTGTCTACAGCATGTCTCAGTCTAAAAAGTATCATATTACTCAGTAATTTGCTACCTACAGAGACTAGACTAATGCCTCGATAATTACGACACTCACTCTTGTCACCTTTCTTATACAGTGGTTTAATTAAGGTTTTCCTAAAATCATTGGGTGCTTCCCCTTTTTCAAAAATCATGTTCATAATCTTCAGTAGCTTATTCCTAACCTCAGAGCCACCATATTTAAGAAACTCATTAATCATACTATCAGCACCTGGGGCCTTATTATTTTTTAATTCTTTTAGTATTGTCGCTAATTCTTCCTCACTAAACAAATCTTCCTTCACATCCAAGGTATCACAAACTTTTTCATTTTCATCTATATCTTTTCCTGCAACTGTATCTCGGTTTAGCACATTCTCAAAATGTTCCACCCATCTTTCTTTAACTTTTTCCTTATCACTAATTGTGGCCCCATTTCTATCTTTAACTGGGACTTGTCCGGATTGGCTACTCCCTTTCAATTTAGTAACATGCCAGTATAATATTTTACTATTATGCCGTCTAGCCGCATCTTCCAGATCCTCAGCAATTTTATCCATCGCATCCACTTCACATCTCCTTAGTTCATATTTTAATGCTTTCTCCACTTTCTTTACATTCCTTTTGTTTTCATACGACGTATCATTCAGATAATTCTTATACAAACCCCTTCTACTCTCTATTAAACCTAAAGCTTTTTCACTAATATTCCTAGTTGCAGTCTTAGCACTCTTCCCTAGGACACCATCAGCAACTTCACAAAATTGTTTTTCTGAAAATTTTCTGAAATGTGAAAATTGAGGTATCTTTATCTTACAAATGGGTGATTGGATCCTAATGAAACTTGATATATAGAAAGATCTTATGTCTCAAATGCTCCATTTTCAGTTCAAATCGGATCCAGGGACATAGAGGTTGGAGGGGGAAACAGAAATCTTGGAAACTGGAAATCTTGGAAAGCGCAAAGAGTGGAGAGGTCGGTGTAAAATTGATGGGAAGAATAAGCACAAGTTCTAGATACGTGATTGACAAAATTGGAACGGACCCGCTATCTTTGGAGGAGTTGGGGGAGGGGCTGTTAATTCGCAATAATAAGAAAAAGTGAGGTATCTTTAACTCAAGAACGGGCAACCGGATCTAAATGAAATCTGATCTTTAGAAGGAAATCATGTCTCAGAGCTCTTATTTTAAATCCCGACCAGATCTGGTGACATTGGGGGGAGTTATAGGGGGAAACCGGAAATCTTGGAAAACACTTAGAATGGATAGATCGGGATGAAACTTGGTGGGTAGAATAAGCAAATGTCGTAGATATGTGATTGACGTAACTGGACTGGGTCTGCTCTCTTTGGGGGATTTAGGGGGGGGGGTTCCAGTGCTTTGGCGAGTTTGGTGCCTCTGGACGTGCTAGGATGATGAAAATTAGTAGGCGTTTCAGGGACCTGCACAAATTGACTTGATAAAGTCATTTTCCCTGATTCAATCATCTGGGGGGCTGAAGGGAGAGGAAAAATTAGAAAAATTAGGTATTTTTAACTTACGAGTGGGTGATCGGATCTTAATTAATTTTGACATATAGAAGGACCTCGTGTTTCAGAGCTCTTATTTTAAATCACGACCGGCATTAAGCCTCTGATTTTCCTTGTAAATCAATCTATTGGTTCTTAGAATTTTGCTAGAGCTCATGCCATTTGAGCTCTTGGCTCTTCTGACCTTGTCACAAGTGCCATATGAGCTCTTAGCTCTTGTTTTTCTTCTTGAATTTCATTTTTGATTAAGGTCTTATTTTCGCTATCGCTTGTCTTCTAACAGCACAATTCCTTGTCCTTCTTTTCATTTTTGACTCTTTCTGATACTCGTTTTCTCCTTACCGCTTGTAATTCTTGCTGCCGCGTATCTTATAACCGCATATTTCTTTGTTATCGCTGTGGCATGTCTTTTAGTCATATATTTCGTCGTTCTTCACTCTCATTTTAGATTTTTTCAGCTCAACATTGTCGCATGTCTTGTAACAGTATATTTCTTTGTTCTTCGCTTTTGTTTTTGACTCATTTTATTTCTTGCTGCTGCTTATCTTCGAACCAGACATTTCTTTGTTCTTCACTTATGTTCTTGGCGTTTTGTAATTGTCGCTGACGCAAGTATTCCAGCTGTTGGCTATATTTCTTTGTTCTTCATTTTCGTTCATCATTATTTTAGGCATTTTTCATTACCCTTTACCTTAGCTGATCTGATTTATCGGTTAGGTTTTGAGGGTGTCATAAAAAAGATTTATGGGAAATGGGAACTTCCTGGGAGGGTGTGAAGAGGAAGGCTTTGAATAAATTGGGACGGAGGAAGAGCGTGTGTAGCTGTGCTGGCCTCAGGTGGCTTGGTGCTGTGGTGAGTTGTTGTTAGTAATAATAGTAGTAGTAATTTCTTTAAAAGGACAAAAACATGGATAAAAGCTTACTTCATCTCAGAATAATGAAACAAGATTGACTATGTAAAAGATAAGTATATTAATTCCTAGAAGGCCCAGTAATTCTTTATTTTTCAGTGTTATACAGCTACTAAAATAAAAGCGAATCTGTTCAAATGATGTTTTGTTTTTAGTAAACTGAAAATGACATTTTAAGCCAAAGGTCGGCATCCTGTGATCTGCGTGTTACCGAGTGACCCATTTAGCAATTTCATATGGCTCACTTTATTTCCAAAAAAGCAATATGTAAAAATTATAGCAAAGGAATTAAAAACAGGTACTAACAACAACTTTTTTGCTTGATAACAAAGCAGCGGTAACGATAACAGGGTGGCGAACAGAGTTTCCACTGAGTAAAAAATAAATTACTAGATTCTTGAAAAAAATAACTAAATCAACAAAAAAATCACTAAATTCTTGAGAAACATCAGTAAATTAGCAAGAACACAAAAATTATAATTAAAACCTTCAACAGACAACGTTCTTTTGCATATTAAAATAAATAGTTTTAGTAGCTTTTTAGGCGTTTAACACTGTTTTATCAATATGATTAACTTGTTTCTTTATTATTTCCAAACACAGGGTACCAATGGGTACCGGTAAGTGTGCTATTATCCCCTGGATTTTGAAAAATATATTTATTATGGTTTCTCATTTTTTCTAATCAAATTCACCCCTAAGTTTTGAAAAATACCTTTTTTGTACCCTTATAAAATGATAAAAAGTTCATCGCCCCGCCTCCTGCATTTTACTGAACTGGCGCTCTTGGCTTATCTTCCTAATCCGTGAATGTTGGCATGGCTAGCGGTGGTTTAACCATTATAGAACTTTTTGATTGTCCTTTTAAACCCCTTATTTTTTTTCCTATTCATTTAGAAACCATTTTCTTTTTGCTAGTTCAACTGGTATAATTACTGGAACACGAGCGAGGATTTTGAAAATATCAACAGAATTAATAAGAAAACAAATTATATAAAAAAGGTTACAAAAAGTTGCCGACAGTTTTGGTGATCTTTTATTTTCTTTTTCCGTGTTTTTTTCTCTTCAGATTATACATGCCTGAATCAGTGTTAGGAAGTTGGCTAGCAATTCTGGCGGCAAGTTAACAATTATAATTTAATTGCTACTCAATACTTTTATTTTCTGTTTCTTCACTTTTTTCCCTCAGAAAATTCTAGACAAATTCAATATAATTTGTAACTTGGTTTTTCTCAAAAGTAACACACTGAATCTACAAGATAAACTTCAGAAGTTGAAACACGGTTTTTTTTTTTTTACTTCTGTCCTTGTATAAATTTTTGTGAGAAAACTTAAGATAGACGACCCTATTCTTTATATTAAAATAAATCGGTTATAGTTATATTAAATGGTCCGTTATATTTAGCGGTTCTAGGCGCTTAACCCCCCCCCCCTCCCTCACTTGGGAAATACCCCCTCCCCGTGGAAAATACCCCTACCCCGCTGAAAATACTCCCCGGTGAATACTTTCCCCGTGAAACCCCCCCCCCCCCCAGAATTACCCACCAGTAGAAAATACTTCCCCGCTGAAAAAGAAATTATTCCTAAAAATTTCTCCCCTTTGAAAATTCCCCAAGACAATCCCCCCATCCCCCTGCAAAAAGCTCCCCTTTGAAAAATGTCCGCATATTTCCTAATAACAAATAATGTAATGTAATGTAATGTAAGCAATGCACAAATTGCAAAACTTAAAAAGGCACAAACTTCTACAATGGGATCCTCTGACTGTTTTGTAGTTAGGGAAGTAGGGAGACACCTCAAAGGGTGCATTTTAATGCCAAAACATCTCTCATTGAGCCATCTGATAAATATAGAATTGGCTCTAAGGGAGAGACGGGGGAAGTGTGGAGGTAGAAATTGATGTGTAATCGCTAGGGCCATAACTAGGATTTTTTGGGGGAGGGGGAAT